>NW_026125821.1:0-133695 GCF_943737965.1 Phodopus roborovskii
TCCCTATATCTCCCTCAATTCTTCCTTCCTCTTATCATCTGTTGCCCCCTCACATTCACCCTGACCACCCTACCATCCTATTCACCCACAATCAACACATGAGGGCTAGGCCATCCAAGTGGGGTCATGTATTTCTGACAGCGCATTTGAAGTGTTGATTAGAATGTCTCTTCTATGTCTAGGTTTAGGGGGCATCCCTGGATTGGGGGAATAATGGCCTCAAGGTCCATTGCGCACCAGGAATACATCCAGGTCCCACT
The DNA here is from genome assembly GCF_943737965.1 of Phodopus roborovskii. Classification (NCBI taxonomy): domain Eukaryota; kingdom Metazoa; phylum Chordata; class Mammalia; order Rodentia; family Cricetidae; genus Phodopus; species Phodopus roborovskii. The sequence continues at coordinate 261 of NW_026125821.1, forward strand.
GTCTGAACTCCATTAGACAGCTCAGACCTTCTAGCTGATACCCATCTCAGGGGTCTGAGTCAGTTCCATGCTGGATTCACAGCTATCAGTCTGGGGTCCTATTAGCTCCTCCTTCATCAGGATAGCAGTCTCAATGTGTTTCTGCAACTCGATATTGTCCTCTCTCTCTCTCTGCATCTTGGATTCTAGTTACACGTAGAGGTTTACTTCCGAGTGTTTGCTTCTGTTTGCTTCTACAGAGAGTAGATGAGGGCTCCATGTAGTGCTCGAGTTAGTTACTGATCTCATTTTCGGGAAGGTCAATAATGAAGCCTTTCCACTGTTGCTCAGTTTTGTGGGTTGGAGTCAGTCTTGTAGGTCTCTAGATATAGCTTTAGGTTCAATTTTCTCTTCAAACCAATAATGACTTGCTCTTTTTATGTTCTCTCCCTCTCTACCTGTTTTACTTTTTTGTTTTCGGGTTACCTCATTCATCATTAGCTTCTTCAATTACCTCCACTTTTTCATGCATTTCCAGATTCCATTTTTTTCTGTAGATTAGTAGTCCATTGTGTAGATGTGCCACAAGTTCTTTATCCATTCTTCAGTTGAGAGGCATCTGGGTAGACTTCTAGGTTCTTGCTATTACAAATAATGCTGCTATAGGTATAAATAAACACATTTTTGGTTGCATGAATGTGGATAATTTGGGTATATAACTGTGAGGGGATTGCCAGGTCCTGTGGTAAAACCAATTCCCATCTTTCTGAGGAACTGCCATAGCTATCTTGAAAATGGCTGTACAAGTTTGAACTCCCAAAATCAGTGGAGGAGTGTTACCCTTTCTACACATCCTGTCCAGCAGTAGTCAGGAGCCAAAAGCATGAATCTCAATGAATTCCAGGCCAGTCAAAATTACATAATGAGGCCTTTCTTCAAACACAGCAATGGAATGGTTAGATGGCTAAAAGTTCAAGCACACTGATTGTACTTTTAGAGGATATGAGTTACTTCCCAACAATCAGATGGTAGTTCACACCCATCTACAATGAGATTGTTGCCCTCATCTTTTCTACCAGGAGATATTCAAGTAGGATACTACACATGATAAATAATTTTTTTTAAAATGAAATAAAACGTCCTACTGGATACTTGAAACCCATCACTGGGCCTCTGCTAGAGTTCCCTCAGCTAAAGAACTCAAGATCTCTTTTAGATCCACTATTCCTCATGGGCACGTTCCAAGCCCCTGCATACTGAATTTTTTTCAATGATTATTGTTTATTTTACTTGTCGATTCCTATCACTCACTCCCTACCATTTCTCGCTCTTACATTCTGTCCCCCTTCTCTTGCACCCTGACCAACTCCCCTCCCATTCACCACCTCTCCCCAGATGGGGCTATGACATCCAGGTAGGGTCATGTATTTCTGACAATGAGAGTTCTATTTAGGGTATGGTTAGAGTTAGGGTGAGCATTATGGTTGGTGGTAGCGTTAGGGTTGGGTTCCTGAAGCCCAGGAAAGGAGTGAGAGCCCATGCCGAAGATAACAGGAAAGAAAAGTAAACTTCAGATGGGAGAGAGTTTACCCTTAGCTGTCTATGTAATTATTTGGTACCTTTGCTGAGCAATCAGTGGGATAAGAGATGTGGGAAGAAACATTTGAGGCACCCATAAATGATGTGACCCAGCGCCACCTCTACCAGAGGTCAACACCTCTACCAGAGATGATTAAAAAAGGAGTAGGGCCCTGCTGACATCATGCACCTGGGCTTGCCCAAGTATCCAGAGCTCCTGGGGTTTGTACTGCAGAAGCAATGGGGGAAATGTGGGTAGGAGCAAGATGTGTAAACTGATGGACAACGGTGAGGTCTAGACAGAGAGGGAAACATTGGAAAAACACGGAGGGCCAGAATCAGGGTTTGGTGAGACAGCAGAACCTGGAGCAGAGACAGAAAGGTGAAACAGGAGCCCAGGTCTGAAGAAGGCACATGGGTTTCCCATCCTGTAGTGCTTGTTGCCTCAAGGGATGGAATCACCTTTGATACATGTGAACTTCCTGGCAGAGGATGAGGAGCTGTAGTTCTGGAGAACCCTGACATGCCCTTGGTCAGCACCCAAAGAGGAAGAAGAGGCAAGGAGCAAGTCCTATCCTTTTCTGAATAAGCAGTGCAGCATGCAACATGGGGCTCCATCCCACACAGCTGCCTGCAGTCCAAGCATAGAGAGGAATGCTGCATGCCAGGCGTTATCACTGAACTTCCAGGCCAGGACTGACTTGTGGAAATTGTACAAGGATGTTCCTGTGTCTTCCCAGTCCACACACAGAAGCCACCAGAAACAAGTGGCTAAATGATTGTCATGATAAACAGTCAATTCCAGGCTCTTTCTTGACAAAAAATAGGCTTAGCTGCAAGTTTGTGGTGTTGAGGAACACTTGGCAAGTGAAATTCCACATGAAGATGCTATGTACACTAGGTACTTTAGTGAGGCTACCCTGGATGTAATATCAAAATCCTGGAGACGGTAAGGATGTGGGCAGCTTCTGACAAGGTCAGGGTTCCTAGTGTGAGACATATGACCCAGGAAATACAGGGAGAAGAGCCATTTTTAAATTCTTAATATTTATCTAAAAATACATAATAAAAACTATAGCTTAATATACATAGTAGTATCAAAGTTTCAGTTTTACTTTCCAAAATTTTTATTTAATAAATGAGACAGGAGCCTTCAGAACCCAGGAGAGGGTATCAGGTCTCCTGTTAAAGAATTACAGATAGTTGTGACCCAACATGTGGGTGGTAGGAATTGAACCGGGCCTGCACTTAACCACTGAGCCAGCCCTTGGTGCCCCAAGCCCTGCAGAGCTGCATTTGTTCTGAAAAGTGAATCCTATGTGTTCCTTTGGGACTGTGGCTGATATGTCTTATTCAACCTTGGAGGTAGGTTTCTCACCTGAAGCAAAATGCTGTGGATTTTTAGATTTCAGAGGTAAAACTCTGTTTTCTAGAACCCAGGTATGCAAGGCTCAAATTCCTCAGGGCTTAATTTAAAAAAAAATTCCTCAAAGCTTTCCAAACAAACTAAGGAGTTTGGACTTTATCTTGTGGGGAACTAGAAGCTCAAGAGCATAGTTAGGTAGCAATGGAAATCACCAAGTTGAGCAAATGATTGAAAGCTGCATGGCCTTCGTATTAATAAGGTAAGAATATAGAATACCGGGATTCACTTATTGGCCCACACCCATGCAGTCATGGCCCCCTCTTCTCCTCTTTAGGAAAGTGCATAAATGAACTTCAGTGTTGCGATTGTCATAGATGCTATGAAAGTAAAGTTGAAGAAAGGGTTCTCCCACAAGCCAGAATAGGCTGCTCTGAGCACTATAGCTTGTCTGAAACCTCAAAACCACCCAACAGAGAAACAAAACCCTCAAAGAGCTGAATTTGCACTACTGCCCAATCCTCTACAGAGCTCTGAGTAACCAGTTAGGGCATATGGAGGGCTTTGAGACTTTGTTTTATTAAATACAGCCCATGTTGAGGACTAAGTTATTGTATAAATTATCTAAAGCAGAAGTAAATGTTAAAAATCATTTCCAGTTATTCGCTTCTCTTTAGTATCAGCTAAGGTCTTGTGGCCACACATGTCACTGTACATGCATGGTGAGAATGCAACATGTGGTTTGCCACTAAATATCTTCTCCCCAACCGTACCCGGTGATAAGGTGGAAGCTCAAAATAGACTAAATTTGAGGTATTAGCACAGAAATTAACAAGCAGATGAGAGATCCTTCTGCAAAAAGTTAATATACATCTGTCAGTCTAACATTAATGTTCACTCACTGCATCACTCATTCATTGCAGAGTTCTCCCTACGACCACACTCTTTGTAAATGTAATAGTCCATCACTCAATGAATCAGCTCACATAAAAGTTACCAAGTTCATATTTAGGGTGGTGTGATGATCTGTCTACTTTATGTGCATTTACTTGGACTGGGTGATTCTTTATACTACACTCCCCACACACACACACACACACACACACACACACACACTACAGAGACACAAAGGCAGAGAATTTCACTTACTGAGCCTCAAATACTGGGATGGCTTCCCAAGGCAGCTAAGACCAGATGCTGACCTGGTCCCTAGTGTAAGGACTAAAGAAGGGCACTGCCACCATTGTACCAACAAATGCCATGGTAACTGTCCTGAGTATCTTTCTGAGGTGTCCAGTTCCTATATATCACTATGTGACTAAGAACCCTACAGGAGAACTAATTTGTGATACCCAAAACATAAGTACATAGCTGGAGGCAGCAACAGCTGTTTGATCCAAACTATTCACCATCATGCCCTTGGTAGAAACTCTACCTGGAGGGCTGTGGCTGGAGATGGCTCATTGGGTAAAAGGTCACGGACAGTGGCACATGACTATTTCTCCAAATACAGAGGAGAGGGACATTATGGAGACAGGAGGATCCCTGCAGTGCATTAACCAGCCAGCCTAGCAGAATCCTTGTGATCCAGGTTCATTGAAGGGCAGTTTCTAGGCAGTAACTAGTTCACTGCTGAGATTAGCTTTGCTAAGGGTTTGACTCCTCAGTAATAGCTTCATGACCTTGGACTTGAGAAGCAAGAAGTTCGGATTTTTGTTGTTCTTTGGGTTTTTTTGGTTTTGTTTTGTGTTTTTGAGACAGGATCTGTGTGTAATCACTATGTTCAACCAAGCTGATCTCGAAATCACAGATTCTCCTGTCTCTCAAGTGCTAGAATTAAAGACATTCACTACTATCCTGGTAGGAAAAGACTGTGTAAAGTAAGACATGAGGGGAAAAAAAGGTCATGAAAGCAAACTTTTAAAAATATTGATAGATTAGTTTGTTTTTAACATTTATTTTTATTTTGTGTGTGTATGTAAAATCACATATAGGTGCCCTCCAAAAAAAAAAAAAAAAAAAAAAAAAGCCATCAGATCCCCTACAACACCTGGAGTTACAGATGGTAGTGAGCTCACCCTGTGGAGGCCTGGAAACCAAACTCTAATCTTTCTGCTTACTTGGTTAATTTTTGAGACAGGGTCTCCAATAACAGGCTAGCCTTGAAGTTGCTATGTAGCTGTGTAGCTGAGGATGACCTTGAACCTCTGATCTTCCTGCCTCTACCTCTCAAATACTGGGATTATAGGTAAACACCACAATACATACCCAGTTTCTGGAGAGCCAGGAATAGAGCCCAGGGTCTCATGCATGTTAGGCAAGCTCTCTCTAAACACTGAGCTACATACATCTCCATCACAAATTGAACTTTCTGGAAGTTAAGAATTCTCTCCAATAGAAGACACTTAAAATTGGCCAGAAAGGCAACACAATAAGAAATGAAACTGTTGGTATATAAAGCAGACATAGGGCCTGTAGCCAAAGTAGGGAAACAAGTACAAACCAGTAGAAAAAGACAGCCCAGTAAAAACCGATCAAGGGCTCAGGGAGACATTTCAGAAACCGCGGGCTCTTTTGATGGCCCAGTGAGCATGTGGAAAGGTTGCAGACTTGTCAGTTGTCAGGGAAAACAACAGGCAAATGGAACCATCAGTGCACAGTTATAAGTCTACACAAAAATGTAAAAGATTAATGGCAGGGCCAGTGAAATGGTATGGTCACTTGCCTGGCTCCCACAAATTGTCTCTGACTTCCACTCCTGATATGGGACCTGCTCCCAATAAATGCTTGTTTAAAACACATACACAGAGAGACAGGGGGGGAGTGAAATAAGAGAGAAAGAGGAACATGCTAGAAGGTGCACACTAGTTCTGTTCATAGTAGCCACAAACTGGAACAACACAAATATCCATTAGCATTAGAGTGGAATTAGGCATGGGTGAGGAAGAGGCCAAGTAGATGGAGAAGCTTAGGGTCAAACTGAGGGCCTCACAGGTGCTAGGGCAGTGCTCTGCTGTTAAGCCTCCAAACTCAAACTCTCGGTGCAAAAGTCATTTGTCCTCTGTAGAGCGCAGAGTCCCTGTATATAAGGTTCAAGTACTTATCCCTTTAAATTGTTCCCGAATCTCCTATTTAGGTGAACTAGGTGGTGTGTACCAATCGAAAGTGCCCCAGTAGATCAAAAGAAGGCAAAAACAAGGCATCCCTTAGCAATTAAACGTTCCTGCCATCTAAATGTCAGCTCTAGTGTGAGAGAGCTGTGTTTTCCTGTTGCACAGTGGTGCTTGACATACAAGTATTGCCATGGATGAATCCAAAAGAGGCTGATTAAATGTGATCCTTTCCCTGTGCTCTGAAGTCCACACCCACTGCCAAGAGGGCTGCTTACCTGCAGAGGCTCAGCAGGGTGGGTCTCCCCCTTACCCCCTCTGGCAGGTGTTAATGAGATTAGCAATTAAAAGGCAGGCCAGCAGAGGGCAGACACCAGGACCTGACTGAGAGCCAGCTCAGGAAATGGAGAAGGCATGGCCTCAGTGAGGCAACCAGCTGCAGTTCCTGTTTGCCTGCATCCCCTATGCCATGGGCTTGGAAAGTGTGGTGTTTCCCGTACCTGTGCCAGATAGTACATTGGAGTTGAGTGCCCACTAGCAGGATACAGGAGCTGCCTGGACGCCGGGGGCAGTGATCCTTGATGTGGGTCGGGTATATCACTTGTTCCTAGATATCCTAGGATGCCCTTACCTTCTGTTAAAAAGAGACATCCTGTCAAATGTAGGAGCCTGGATTTGTTTTGACTCTGAACAGCCATCAGTAACCGATAAACAGGGAAAGAGCTTGATCCTGTAGGCAGTGGATGGTCTGGCTGTCTAAAAGCTATGATGGACATGGCTGTACTGGTCAGAGACTCTGACATGTTAACTTTGGGACAGAAAGTAATTACAATAGCCACCCATGCACTGGTGACCAGGAGAGCATTGTCAGGCAGCCCACACAACAATGGATGTCCAATGCCCACATGAATCACTGATGCACTACCTGCCATTCTTCTGCCTGAGAAGACTGATAAATAAGTAATTTGGGACTGTCATCACCTGCTGATTAAAGAGGCAGGAGATTGCAAAGACCTTACAGTCTTCCCTCTGGCCGTGGAAACACTAACTTAGTTCACTGATGGGAACAGTTACCTTGTGAAAGGTAAAGAAAGTACTGGGACAAGGATGTGAATGAAACCTGCATGGTTTGAGCCAGCAGCCTGCCAGAAGGAACCTCAGCATGAGAAGCTGAGCTCTTGGCCTTAACACAGGCCTTGTAGCTGGCAAAAGAAAAGAAAAAATCTGTAAACCTGTACACGGGCAGCAGTTATGCTTTTATAACTGTCCATGTGCACGGGGCTGTCTGTAAACACAGGGGACTGGCTAAGATTTACTGTGAGCAAGTGAGAGAGCCAGAGATGAGCTGACACCTGCATTCCTCCACATTTTCTCCCCACTGTCCTCCTTGAGTCGCTGCTGTAATTCTCATTAGGGACAGTGACCTGGAGCATAAGCTAAGTAAGCCCCTTTCTGGCCTGCATTGTGTGTGGTCAGTGTTTTAGCACAGCACCACATGCTCACCAGAATGGTAAGATATGATTTTCTTCTTTTCACCTGTGGTGAAGTAAATGTATGTTTTATTGTTTATTTTCATCTCATTTGTTCTTTTTCCAAGATAGGCTCTTAGCAATACAGTCCTTTGTGGCCTTGAACTTGTGACTCCTGTCTCAAGCTTCTGAGTACTGAGCAAGGCATGTACCATTCCACTGGTTTGTAATTTTCACTAATTAAATATGACATGGTTACATTTAAGTTTCTTTATGTATACTTACTTGTTTTGAGGCAGGGTCTTGCTTTGTAGCCAAGGCCAGCTTGGAGGTAGTAGCAGTCATCTGTCCATACTTCCAAGTGCTGCAATTATAAACTTGCACTACACATAGTTACCTAAATGCATGGGGCTTTTTTGTAAAAGTAAAAAATGATATATGTGTAGGCTTATATTTTGTGGTGTTCAAAACAAGCTGGTGGGTATCTAAGACAGAGGAATGTGTTGTCTGTGTAGCAATGCAAATGGAAAGCATTCTAGTTGAAGGAGGGATATATATGACAAATGTGCAAGGCAGTTACCCTATTCACCCTGCTTACAATTTTTTTTTTGTTTTACAGAGCATAATAATATTTTAACTTTAGAGAAATGGGAGGCATTGGTGTTTGTTTGAAAGAGGGGATTAGGAAACATTGAATAAATTGATTAATTTGAAAACTACTTCCCTCAAAGCCATGAAAACCTGAAGTCAATCCTCACAATACTTGAAAATTAATCCAGATGGCTGGGTTGTGGATTATGCCTTTAACACCAGTACTTTGGAGGCAGAGGCAGAGGCAGAAAGTTCTCCAAAGGTCAGCCTGTTGTACAGAGTAAGTTTCAAAACAGCCAGGGCATCCTATAGGAACCTTGTCTCGAGTGAAAAAACATAATGGTTGCATATACTTCTAACTTCAACATTGATAGGTGGAATGAGAAACTTCACCTCCAAAATACGTAAAAATAAGACAGCAGCTGAAGATAGGTTGAGCAGTTGCAAGCATATTCTGCTCTTTTGCATAATAGCAGGTTTCAGTTTCCAGCCCATGTGGTGGACTACAACTGTCCTGAACTGCTATTCCAGGGAAACCAGCCCTGACTTGTGACTTCAGTGGTCACCAGGTTCAAAAGCAACACACTTAAATACATGAAGGAAAGAATCTCATAGTCTTGTAAGTTAGGCTTTATATCAAAAACCCAGGTAGACAGTATCACCCCAAACTTGATTTCTGTCCTCCATTCCTTCTTCATATATATTTCTGATCTACCATCCACCACCAGAGCATAAATGGGTACATAAGAGCCGAGTATATGTAGTGATACAAATAGTTGTTACCAGACAAACTTAAAACTTTGTGGCTCCTTTAATGATCAAACCTGTGTACCACTCAGCCATCCAGGATGATTCTGAAAATATGGGACACCCAGGGAGAGCTGAGTGATAATGTTGAGGTATCTCATGTTCCAATTACTATTAAAGTAGAAGCATACCACCCATGTCTGTAGATGGAATAACACTAGCAGTCAGACTGCCTTTCAAAGGTAAGGATAATTGATCCTTCAAGAAGACCATGACATTAGAGCATTTTCCTTAAGTTAATATAAATGATGTAGATTTGCTAAATAAAAAATACTTTTTTTTTTTTTCTTAAACACTCAAATTCACTCATGTGAATTTAGGCACATGAGAACCTTTGGAGTATACTAATCACATCTGTTTTCCCTGAATATAAGTCAATTTTTAAACAATGATTAGTGAAACTTTATTTTACAATATATAAATAATACTCACTCTACTGCCTTCTTTATATACTAAGAATGGGGCAGGATCTACTGTATTCATAGTAATGGGCAAAGAGTTGATCATGGGAATATTAGAGTAAGTACTGTGTAAATTGAGTTCTGTATTGAAAGTGAAAAACTGGCTGTGTTTATACTTGCAATACAGTTTTGCTGAGTACATATTGCTTTTGTCCCATTTGTGGGGATGGAATTTCATTAAGATTGTTGTTAACTTGGAGCAGGGCAATAATTCAGGGGTGTTTTACTACAGTATAAATTGGAGCAGTCTCTATTTACTACCAAAGTATTACACGCAGGGCTATAATTCAGGGACATTTTACTACAGTAGGAATTATAAAAGGAAGTTGAGCATGGTGACTGATACCTGTAAGCTTAACCTGAAAATGAGGTTGGAGTATCAGGACCCTGAGGTATTTTTTGCCACATAGCAGAAGTCAAGCACGAAACAAAGTCATAATTGTTCTTTCTTGCTAGAAGAATTAGGTGATCCTTTTTTTCAATATTTTCTGTTTGGCATAACCTACATTTTTGGCAGTTTATCTCTGTGTAATAGCCCTGCCCATCTTAGCCCATAGTTTGTATTCAAGGATGGTCTCCAACTCACAGGTAACCACTGCCCTTCTGTCTCCCATGTGCTACATTTAAAAAATTGTGCCACCACCCGAGGCTTAAACTGCCTTGTATGTCAATTTAACCATTTGCCATTCCTATTATTTTGTAGTTCCATTACCATCCTTGCACCTTACTATAATCATATCTGGTTTCATAAAAAAAGAAAGAGAAAAGTCTCCATTAACTAGAAAAGAATTGGACACTCAAGTAGAATATCTCAAAAAATGTAAAAAAGAGAGAATTCATAAACATAAACTACTCTTATAACAATATGAGGAACTCTGTAAACTTCTTCATAGGCCTGTGTATGATGTGCATATCACCTCTGACCCAACTGTAGAGAAGCTGAACCTGTTCCAACAACATGTGGCAACTTTGAGGCAAGCAAAGGGATGCTGCTGCATTCATTCCCCCATAAAATTTGATTGGAATTTATGTATCTCATAATAATTTTGATTGTTTTAAAAGATTAGGAATGAACAGTTTGTCAATATTAATAAACATATCATATTGTGTATGAAAAATTGGAACTAACTTCTGATTCAAGTATTGAAAAAGATGGAGTGTGTCAATTTCAAAGTGTATTTTCTGTGTCATTGCAAAGTATTGTGGCACTACATATGTTGCTTTTGCAGGTAATATGTGTTCAGATTATGCAGTATCAACTCACTTGTATTTATCAATTTGAAAAACCTGACAGCTTTTGCCTTAATTCTAAATAAGGAGCCAGTTTGTATTAAGGGATGCTGAGGTAGGCATCACTTCAGTTTTTGACCAGCCTTGTACACAGAGTGAGTTTGGGGACAGGCAGGGCTACACAGGGAAACCCTTTCTCGAGTAAACAAACAGAAAGGGACAGAATATGTGAAGACACCCAACCATAATACAATATGGAATAAAACTGTTTGTTTACTGTTTGTATGTGTGTGTGTGGCAGGGGGTGGGTGTGGGTGTGTTTGTTTATGTTATGGGGAGAGAGAGACAGAAGCACAGATAGACAGAGACAGAGCAATAGAGTGATCACGTGTCAAAGTCAATTCAATTCCAATTGTCCATCTTATTTATCAGGTTCACATTTATGAAGGTAAACTTTTCTGCCACTGAGACTTACAGATCTCTCTCACCTTTCCAGTGCTATTATGTAGTTGGACTTTCTTGTCAGATTTTCTTGGAACAATCCATCCCCAAATAATGACACAGACATTTCTAAATTATGAATGATTGGCCTTTAACTTAACCTTGTTCCCAACAATTTCCTATACCTTAACAAATGTCTATTAGCCTATTGTCTATTATTCTGTATTCGCAGCTCCTTCCTTGTCTTCCTGGCATGGGTCCAGGCCTAGATTCATTCCCCTGAGTTTTTCTCTCAGCCCAGCAATCCTGCCTAACCATTCCTTTTGAGCAATTGGCCGTTTAACTTTTTATTAAACCAATTAAGGGCCTTAGGCAGGCAAGGTAAAAAGCACCCTATTTTCACATAATGATCAAATGTCCCACAAGTTTAACTTTTAATCATCCCCTTCTACATTTAGCATTTTGCTTGATCTCAGGTCCTTCGTGTTTGTACTTTATTGACTGAGATACCTACTCAGGCCCTATTTTGCTTTGTTGGTAATAGAGGCTGAACTTAAATCTCTTAGTATCAGGAATTCTAGACACTAGCCAATAACCCCTAATTATAGCCCATGATTTACTACTTTTTAATTTAGAAACAAAATTGACCTCAATTTTGTGTGACGAAGAAATGTAATAAAAATTAATTATTGTCTCAGAATGCATAGCACTAGCCATTTTAACTAAACTAATGCTTATTTATGTTAACAATATAAAATTTTATTCCTGAGATGATCATGGTGTTTCATGCCTTTGAACCCAGAACTCAGGAGCCAAAAGCATGAATCTCAATGAATTCCAGGCCAGTCACAGATACATAATGAGGCCCTTTCTTAAAAACACAACAATGGAAGAGACAGAAGACTAAAAGTTGAAGCACACTGACTGTACTTACAGAGGATATGAGTTAACTCCCACCAACCAGATGGTAGCTCACGACCATCTACAATCATATCTGTTGCCCTCTTCTTTTCTACCAGCAGACATTCAAGTAGGGTACTACATATGACAAAATAACTTTTAAAAATGAAATAAAATGTCCTATTGGTTACTTGAAACCCATCACTGTGCCTCTGCTAGAGTTCCCTCAGCTAAAGACCGCCTAATACTTGTTAGTTCCCCATATCCTCTTGGGAACATCCTGAGTCCATGCATGCCGGATATTTTTTAAAATTAGTTCATGATTTTTTACATGTAGATCCTTGTTCCCTATATCTCCCTCAATTCCTTCCCTTCCTCTTATCATCTGTTGCCCCCTCACATTCACCCTGACCACCCTGCCATCCTATTCACCCACAATCAACACATAGGGCTAGGCCATCCAAGTGGTGTCATGTATTTCTGACAGCGCATTTGAAGTGTTGATTAGAATGTCTCTTCTATGTCTAGGTTTAGGGGGTATCCCTGGATTGGGGGAATGTGTCCTCAAGGTCCTTTTGCGCACCAGGAATACATCCAGGTCCCACTGTCTGAACTCCATTAGACAGCTCAGACCTTCTAGCTGATACCCATCTCAGGGGTCTGAGTCAGTTCCATGCTGGATTCACAGCTATCAGTCTGGGGTCCTATTAGCTCCTCCTTCATCAGGTCAGCTGTCTCAACGTGTTTCTGCAACTCGATCTTGTCCTCTCTCTCTCTGCATCTGGATTCTAGTTAGATGCAGTGTTTACTTATGGGTGTTTGCTTCTGTTTTCTACAGAGACTAGATGAAGGCTCCATGTAGCGCTCGAGTTAGTTGCTGATCTCATTTTCAGGGAAGGTCAATAATGGAAGCCTTTCCACTGTTGCTCAGATTGTTAGTTGGAGTCAGTCTTGTAGGTCTCTAGATATAACTTTAGGTTCAATTTTCTCTTCAAACCAATAATGACTTGCTCTTTTATGTTCTCTCCCTCTCTACCATGTTCTACTTTTTGTGCCTGGGTTACCTCATTCATGATTATTTCTTCAAGTGCCATCCACTTGCCTGTGCATTTCCAGATTCCATTTTTTCTGTCAATTAGTAGTCCATTGTGTAGATGTGCCACAAGTTCTTTATCCATTCTTCAGTTGAGAGGCATCTGGGTAGCTTCTAGTTTCTTGCTATTACAAATAATGCTGCTATAGATATAATTAAACACTTTCCTTTGTTGCATGAATGTGGATAATTTGGGTATATGGCTATGAGTGGGATTGCCAGGTCCTGTGGTAAACCAATTCCCATCTTGCTGAGGAACTGCCATAGCTATCTTGAAAATGGCTGTACAAGTTTGAACTCCCAAAAGCAGTGGGGGAGAGTTCCCCTTTCTACACATCCTGTCCAGCAGTACTCAGGAGCCAAAAGCATGAATCTCAATGAATTCCAGGCCGGTCAAAATTACATAATGAGGCCTTTTCTTCAAACACAACAATGAAATGGAAAGATGGCTAAAAGTTCAAGCACACTGATTGTACTTACAGAGGATATGAGTTACTTCCCACCAACCAGATGGTAGTTCACAACCATCTACAATGAGATTGTTGCCCTCTTATTTTCTACCAGGAGATATTCAAGTAGGATATTACATATGATAAATAATTTTTAAATGAAACAAAACGTCCTACTGATTACTTTAAACCCATCACTGGGCCTCTGCTAGAGTTCCCTCAGCTAAAGACCTCAAGATCTCTTTTAGATCCACTAATCCTCTTGGGCACATTCTGAGTCCCTACATACTGAATTTTTTAAAATTATTATTGTTTATTTTACGTGTCGATTCCTACCCCTCACTCGTTAACCTCACTCCCTCTTACATTCTCTCCCCCTTTACATTCACCCTGACCACCTCCCCTTCCATTCACCCCCCTCTCCAATATGGGGCTATGCCATCCAGGTAGGGTCATGTATTTCTGACATTGAGAGTTCAGTTTAAGGTATGGTTAGAGTTAGGGTGAGCATTTAGGTTGGTGGTAGCGTAGGTGTTGGGTTCCTGAAGCCCAGGAAAGGAGTGAGAGCCCATGGCGAAAGGAAAGTAACGTTCAGATAGAAGAGAGTTTCCCCTTAGCAGTCTATGTAATTATTTGGGACCTTTGCTAAGCAATCAGTGGGATAAGAGATGTGGGAAGAAACATTTGAGGCACCCATAGATAATGTGACCCAGAGCCATAGGTCAACATCTCTACCAGAGATGATTAATAAAGGAGTAGAGCCGTGCTGATATCATGCACCTGGGCTTGCCAAAGGATACAGAGCTCTTGGGGATTGTACTGCAGAAGCAATGGGGGAAATGTGGGTTGGAGCAAGATGTGTAAACTGATGGACTACCTGTGAGGTCTAGACAGAGAGGGAAACATTGGAAAAACACGGAGGGCCAGAATCAGGGTTTGGTGTGATAGCAGAACCTGGAGCCCAGAGACAGAAAGGTGAAACAGGAGCCCAGGTCTGAAGAAGGCACATGGGTTTCCCATCCTGTAGTGCTTGTTGCCTCAAGGGATGGAGTCACCTTTGATACATGTGAACTTCCTGGAAGAGGAAGAGGAGCTGTAGCTCTGGAGAACCCTGATATGCCCTTGGTCAGCACCCAAAGAGGAAGCAGAGGCAAGGAGCAAGTCCTATCATTTTCTGAGGAATCTGTGCAGCATGCAAAGTAGGGCTCCATCCCACACAGCTTCCTGCAGTAAGCATAGAGAGGAATGCTGCATGCCAGGCGTTATCACTGAACTTCCAGGCCAAGACTGCCTTGTGGAAATTGTACAAGGATGTTCTGTGTCTTCCCAGTCCACACACAGAAGCCACCAGCTACAAGTGGCTAAATGATTGTCATGATAAACAGTCAATTCCAGGCTCTTTCTTGACAAAAAATAGGCTTAGCTGCAAGTTTGTGGTGTTGAGGAACACTTGGCAAGTGAAATTCCACATGAAGATGCTATGTACACTAGGTACTTTAGTGAGGCTCCCCTGGACGTAATATCAAAATCCTGGAGATTTTCAGGATGTGGGCAGCTTCTGAAAAGGTCAGAGTACCTAGTGTGAGACATATGACCCAGGAAATACAGGAGAAGAGCCATTTTTAAATTCTTAATATTTATCTAAAAATACATAATAAAAACTATAGCTTCATATACATAGTAGTATCAAAGTTTCAGTTTTACTTTCCAAAATTTTTATTTAGTAAATGTGCATGCATTTGTTCCTGCGTGAAAGGAGCCTTCAGGACCCAGAAGAGGGTATCAGGTATCCTGTTAAAAGAATTACAGATAGGTGTGAACCACCATGTGGATGCTAGGAATTGAACCAGGCGTCCTCTAAGGGCATTAACCACTGAGCCAGCCCTTGGTGCCCCAAGCCCTGCAGAGCTGCATTTGTTCTGAAAAGTGAATCCTATGTGTTCCTTTGGGACTGTGGCTGATATGTCTTATTCAACCTTAGAGGTAGGTTTCTCACCTGAAGCAAAATGCTGTGGATTTTTAGACTTCAGAGGTAAAACTCTGTTTTCTAAAACCCAGATATGCAAGGCTCAAATTCCTCAGGGCTTAAGTTAAAAAAAACAAAATTCCTCAAAGCTTTCCAAACATACTAAGAAGTTTGGACTTCATCTTGTGGGGAACTAGAAGCTCTAGAGGGTAGTTAGGTAGCAATGGAAATCACCAAGTTTAGCAAATGATTGAAAGCTGAATGGCCTTCATATTAATGAGGTAAGAATGTAGAATCTCGGGATGCACTTATTGGCCCACACCCATGCAGTCATGGCCCCCTCTTCTCCTCTTTAGGAAAGTGCATAAATGAACTTCAGTGTTGCGATTGTCATAGATGCTATGAAAGTAAAGTCTGAAGAAAGGGTTCTCCCACAAGCCAGAGTAGGCTCCTCTGAGCACTAAAGCTTGTCTGAAACCTTAAAAACCACCCGAAAGAGAAACAAACACCTCAAAGAGCTGAATTCGCTCTACTGTCCAGTCCTCTACAGAGCTCTAAGTAACGAGTTAGGGCATATGGAGGGCTTTTGAGAATTTGTTTCATTAAATACAGTCCATGTTGAGGACTAAGTTATTGTATAAATTATCTAAAGCAGAAGTAAATGTTAAAAATCATTTCCAGTTATTTGCTACTCTTTAGTATCAGCTAAGGTCTTGTGGCCACACATGTCACTGTACATGCATGGTGAGAATTTAACATGTGGTTTGCCACTAAATGTCTTCTCCCCCAACCCAACCCAGTGATATGTTGAGAGCTCAAAATAGCCAAAATTGGAGTTATTTCCTCTGAAATTAACAAGAAGTTGAGAGATTCCTCTGCAAAAAGGGAATATACATCTGTCAGTCTAACATTAATGTTCACACACTGCATCATTCTCTCCATGCAGAGGTCCCCCACGACCACATTCTTTGTAAATGTAGTAGTCCATCACTCAATGAATCAGCTGACATAAAAGTTACCAAGTTCATGTTTAGGGTGGTGTGATGATCTGACTATTTTTTTGCATTTACTTGAACTGGGTGATTCTTTATACTACACACACACACACACACACACACACACACACACACACACACATCACAGACACACAAAGGCAGAGAATATCACTTACTGAGCTACAAATATTAGGATGGTTTCCCAAGGCAGCTAAGACAAGATGCTGGTCTGGTCCCTGGTGTAAGGACTAAAAGAAGGGCACTGCCACCATGGTACCAACAAATCCCATGGTAACTGTCCTGGGTGTCTTTCTGAGGTGTCCAGTTCCTAAATGTCACTATGTGGCTAAGAACCCTACAGGAGAACTAATTTGTGATACCCAAAACATAAGTACATAGCTGGAGGCAGCAACAGCTGTTTGATCCAAACTATTCACCATCATACCCTTAGGTAGACCCTCTACCTGGACAGCTGTGGCTGGAGATGGCTCATTGGGTAAAAGGTCAGGGACAGTGGCACATGACTATTTCTCCAAATACAGAGGAGAGGGACAATATGGAGACAGGAGTCTCCTGCAGTGCATTAACCAGACAGCCTAGCAGAATCCTTGAAATCCAGGTTCAGTGAAGGGCACTTTCTAGGCAGTAACTCAATCACAGCTGAGATTAGCTTTGCTATGGGTTTGACTCCTCAGAAATAGCTTCATGACCTTGGACTTGAGAAGCAAGAAGTTGGGACTTTTGTTGTTGTTTGGGTTTTTTTGGTTTTGTTTTTGTTTTTTTGAGACAGGATCTGTGTGTAATCACTATGTTCAACCAGGCTGATCTCGAAATCACAGATTCTCTGGTCTCTCAAGTGCTAGAATTAAAGACATCTACTACTATCCTGGTAGGAAAAGGCTGTGTAAAGTAAGACATGAAGGAAAAAAAAGGTCATGAAGGCAACCTTTTTAAAATAGTGATAGATTAGTTTGTTTTTAATATTTATTTTTCTTTTATATGTATATGACTGTGTGTTTGTACAAGCACATATAGGTGCCCTCCAAAAAAAAAAAAAAAAAAAAAAAAAGCCATCAGAACCCCTACAGCACCTGGAGTTACATGTGGTAGTAAGCTCACCCTGTGGAGTCTGGAAACCAATCTCTCATCTTTCTGCTTACTTGGTTACTTTTTGAGATAGCGTCTCCAAAAGCAGGCTAGCCTTGAACTTGCTTTGTAGCTGTGTAGCTGGGGATGACCTTGAAGCTCTGATCTTCCTGCCTCTACCTCCCAAATACTGGGATTATAGGTAAACACCACCATACATACCCAGTTTCTGGAGAGCCAGGAATAGAGCCCAGGGTCTCATGCATGTTAGGCAAGCACTCTCTAAACACTGAGCTACATACATCTCCAGCACAAATTGAACTTTCTGGAAGTTAAGAATTCTCTCCAATAGAAGACACTTAAAATTGGCCAGAAAGGCAACAAAGTAAGGAATGAAACTGTTGGTATATAAAGCAGACATAGGGCCTGTAGCCAAAGTAGGGGAAACAAGTGCAAACCAGTAGAAAAAGACAGCCCAGTAAAAACCGATCAAGGGCTCAGGCAGACATTTCAGAATCCGCGGGCTCTTTTGAGCAAGTGGAAAGGTTGCAGACTTTTCAGTTGTCAGGGAAATCAACAGGCAAATGGAACCATCAGTGCACAGGCATAAGTCTACACAAAAATGTAAAAACTTAATGGCAGGGCCAGTGAAAATGTAAGGTCACTTGCCTGGCTCCTTCAATTTGTCTCTGACTTCCACTCCTGCTATGGGACCTGCTCCCAATAAATGCTTGTTTGAAACACATACACAGAGAGACAGAGGGGTGGGGGAGGAGAATAAGAGAGAAAGAGGAACATGCTAGAAGGTGCACACTAGTTCTGTTCATAGTAGCCACAAACTGGAACAACACAAATATCCATCAGCATTAGAGTGGAATTAGGCATGGGCGAGGAAGAGGCCAAGGAGATGGAGAAGCTTAGGGTCAAACTGAGGGCCTCACAGGTGCTAGGGAAGTGCTCTGCTGCTGAGCCTCCAAACTCAACCTCTCTGTGCAAAAGTCATCTCACCTCTGTAGAGCCCACAGTCCCTGTCTATCAGGTTCAATTACTTATCCCTTTAAATTCTTCCCTCATCTCCTATTTAGGTGAACTAGGTGGTGTGTACCAATCCAAAGTGCCCCAGTAGATCAAAAGAAGGCAAGAACAAGGCATCCCTTAGCACTTAAATATTCCTGCCATCTGAATGTCAGCTCTAGCGTGAGAGAGCTGTGTTTTCCTGTTGCACAGTGGTGCTTGATATATAAGTATTGGCATGGATGAATCCAAAATGAGGCTGAGGAAATGTGATTCATTCCCTTTGCCAAAGAGGGCTGCCTACCTGCAGAGGCACAGCAGGGTGGGTCTCCCCTTAAGGCCTCTGTCAGGTGTTAATGAGATTAGCAATTAAAAGGCAGGCCAGCAGTGGCCAGACACCAGGAACTGACTGAGAGTCAGCTCAGGAAATGGAGAAGGCATGGCCTCAGTGAGGCAACCAGCTGTAGTTCCTGTTTGCCTGTATCCCCTATGCCATGGGCTTGGATAGGGTGGTGTTTCCCATACCTGTGCCAGATAGGACAGTGGAGTTGAGTGCCCACTAGCAGGATATGGGAGTTGCCTGGATACAGGTGGCAGTGATCCTTGATGCAGGTGGGATATATCACTTGTTCCTAGATATCCCAGGATGCCCTTACCTTCTGTTAAAAAGAGACATCCTGTCAAATGTAGGAGCCTGGATTTGTTTTGACTCTGAACAGCCATCAGTAACCGATAAACAGGGAAGGAGCTTGATCCTATAGGCAGTGGATGCTCTGGCTGTCTAAAAGCTATGGCTTCCATGGCTGTACTGGTCAAAGTCTCTGACATGTTAACTTAGGGGCAGAAAGTAACTACAATAGCCCCCATGCACTGGTGAGCAGGAGAGCATTGTCCGGCAGCCCACAGAACAATGGATGTCCAATGCCCACATGAATCACTGATGCACTACCTGCCACTCTTCTGCCTGAGAAGACTGAAGAACAAGTAATTTGGGACTGTCATCACCTGCTGATTAAAGAGACAGGAGATTGCAAAGACCTTACAGTCTTCCCTCTGGCCATGGAAACACTAACTTGGTTCACTGATGGGAACCTTGTGAAAGGTAAAGAAAGGACTGGGACAAGGATGTGAATGAAACCTGCAGAGTTTGAGCCAGCAGCCTGCCAGAAGGAAACTCAGCATGAGAAGCTGAGCTCTTGGCCTTAACACAGGCCTTGTAGCTGGCAAAAGAAAAGAAAAAAATCTGTAAACCTGTACATGGGCAGCAGTTATGCTGTTATAACTGTCCATGTGCAAGGGGCTAGCTGTAAACAAAGGGGACTTGCTAAGCTTTACTGTGAGCAAGTGAGAAAGCCAGAGATGAGCTGACAACTGCATTCCTCCACATTTTCTTCCCACTGTCCTGCTTGAGTCGCTGCTATAATTTTCTTTAGGGACAGTGACCTGGAGCATAAGCTAAGTAAGCCCCTTTGTGGCCTGCATAGTGTGTGGTCCGTGTTTTAGCACAGCAACAGAAGCACACCAGACCGGTAAGATATGATTTTCTCCTTTTCAACTGTGGTGAAGTGTAGGGAGCCGTCCCTGCATTCTCCATTACAAGATGGCGCCTGCATCCCGCTGGCGTTGAGAGTAAACAAGTCAGTGAGCAGGTGCAGGGTGATTTTTCCCTCCCTTGGCCTCTGCCTCTCCCGTGGCGTCATAATGGGCCGATGAGCTGCAGCCAATCAGGAGGTGACACGTCCGAGGCGAAGGTTATAAACCTATATAAGTGTTGGGTTTTGGATATTTGGGGTCTCTGTTTTGTAAGCTTATGCTCTCCCTCTCAAGATGCATTCAAGCTTTACTGCAGAAGGATCCTGAGTGTGCTGCATCATTCTTGGTGGCGACAGGACTTCTGTTGCCGAAACCCGGGAACTGAGACCTCATCATCGTCAGCCCATCGGAGACCCCTTGACTACAAGGAGGATTCAGAACTGCTGGCAGACGTGCTGGGAGAGGTAGGTCTTTTCTGGGCCTTGGTAAGAGGTCCAGGATAGCAAGTCAGAACCCGAGCATAATGAGAGGTTGGGCGCGTGCAGGAAAGAACCAGTCCCCCCCCCAAAAAAAAGTTAAAAAGGCCCTCCCGGTGATTCTAATGACAAGGGAGTGTATTTGTCAGAAACCAAAGCAGTTAATTTGTCTAAGCTGGGTGTGGTGGCACATGCCTTTAATTCCAGCACTTGGGAGACAGAAGCAAGCAAATCTCTTGTGAGTTCAAAGTAAACCTGGTATGCAGAGTGAATTCCAGGACAGATAAGAGTTACACAGAGAAACCCTGTCTCAAAAAATGAAACAATAGAAGTAAAAGAAACAGAGTAATAATAAAGCCATGTAAAGATGAAAAGCTCAGAGAGAATCTGGTTACAGTATGCTATTGTGTTGTCTCTGCATTCATTGTTTGATTGCCGAGAAAATAACAACTGATAAAGGAAATGCTGCTGGATTAATTCAATTGATATATTTTAAAAATGCTTTGACTCCAAAATTTAAGTTCAAGGACAAGTTACTGGGAAAAAGGATTTCTATTTTTGTTTCAACAGGAAATAAAAAGCTGTGGATTCCTTCCAGACTAATGTGGTTTGATCAAGCCAGACCCCCTGAAACCTCGGTTCATATTGCAGAATAGGACCTTTGAGTTTGAGCAGATGCTTCGGGAGTTGAGAGCCGCCATTATTCAGATAAACTTCACGTGCCTTGATCTATCCTTGATGGAGGGACTGTTGTCGTGGATTGCTTCAGCTGTTTCCTATTTCAAGGAATGGGTGGGGGTGGGATTGTTTGGTGCAGCCATTTGCTGCGGACTTGTGTTGCTTCTCTGGCTGGTGTGTAGGCTCAGGGCTCAAACTAAGAGAGACAAGGTGGTTATCACCCAGGTGCTTACAGCTTTGGAACAAGGGGCTTCCACTGATATTTGGTTATCTATGCTTAAGCAGTAGGCTGCTGGCTAGACAGCTCTTGCACGCCCGGAGCCTAAGCTCATTGCACAGGGTACAGTGTCAGGCTTGAGCAGCCCATGAGGGATGCTGAGCAAAGCATCGCACAGGGAGTTGCCTGGCATGCAGGTCTCTCTGAGAGGTATGTTGTCCTGCATAAGTGTTGCCTGCACTAGTCTCCCTTTCCCAGAAAAACGGCAGAGGACAGGTCGAGAGCGCTTTGGGTAAAGCTAACAGCCTAATGGCGACTCTCATACACAGTCTTAATGTTTGATTGGGAAGGTACAACCTCTGCCTCTATCCCTCAATATATGGGTGACCTATTTGCTTGTAAATTTGAAGCCTTTTCATTAATTAATAAAAAAGGGGGAGATGTAGGGAGCTGTCCCTGCATTCTCCATTACAAGATGGCGCCTGCATCCAGCTGGCGTTGAGAGTAAACAAGTCAGTGCACAGGTGCAGGGTGATTTTTCCCTCCCTTGGCCTCTGCCTCTCCCGAGGCATCATATGGGCCGAGGGCTGCAGCCAATCAGGAGGTGACACGTCCGAGGCAAAGGTTGTAAACCTTGGGGTCTCCGCTCTGTAAGCTTATGCTTTCCCTCTCAAGATGCATAAAGGCTTTATTGCAGAAGGATCCTGAGTGTGCCTCATCGTTCTTGCTGGCGAGACGGTAGCGAGGGACAGTGAAGTTAATGTATGTGTAGTGAGGTAGTCCTTCTGTAGCACTGACCACACCCATTGGGGGGTGGAGCGATGGGTGGAGTTGACCTGAGGAAGGAGGTCGGAGGGGGGCCAGGAAGGCGCTCTCTCTTTCTGACGTGACTCGGACAGGAGAGGATCGGGTTGAATTTCCTGGTGTTCATCTGTCTAGGTTGTAAGATATTTCTCCCTGAATAAACATCTATTTGGCCTATTTGTTTATCCTGATCCTTATTTACCGCAATATCTGGTGTCAGAAGTGGGATTTACCTGGGTTTTGCCCCCAGGCGGCAGAAGCCGCTCCCTTCCCCCACCTTCCCCAACGGGCAGGGTTTAACCAGGTGGACTCACCACAGCTTTGGGACATTTGCCTCTTCCTTACTGCAAAGGAGATCTTTGCCGCTAAAGCAGACCTGAGAAGGCACTTACCGCTTAACATTTTTTGCCCATTTCCGCACGGGACTTTGCATTCGCGCATAACCTCTCGGCGGCACCCGCCCGGCGGCACCCGCCCGGCTTGCACGCGTTTCGTCTTGTGTTACAAGTAACTCCAAAAGTCCCCTTTTAACAAAATTCTGCTTGCCATAGTTTGTTAAGAACTTTTTACAGGAACCGGGATCAGATGAGCCTGGGCAGCTAGGCACTATTTGATGACACACCTCCAGGCGTAGCTACCACAAGCTGAGAAATACAACTAAAAGCATCAAAGTTCCAGGACAGCAGAATTACACCTAAGGTAATTGTAACATCCTTTGCAATTTAAGCTGATATAAAATCTGAGATAAATTGTTCCATAACTATGGCAGATAATTTTACTATGCAGAACTTTAGGAATTATTTTACTTCATATGTAGAAGGGATTTTAGCAGAAGAAACTTAGGACTGGACCAATATATACTTTTATTTTGTAATAGCAATGGGTTTCATCATTAACATGATATTCTTAAAGAAATGGTTTGAGATTACAGCAAACAATAAGGAACTTGTACAAACCATGGGAGACTTAGTGACAAAGATTCGAAACATTGAAAATGATGGAATTCAAAACATAGAGACAAAGATTCGAAACATTGAAAATGATAGAATTCAAAGCATAGAAAATATAGAAAGAAAGGTTCAGAATATTGAAGATGGCATTGGCGAGCTGAAAGGTATAATTTAATGTCAGATACCTCAATAACCAGAACAGAAACAATGCAATGCATTAACAAACTAGCAGAAACAGCCCACTCCTGGTCGGAGGAAGCTACTAATAAGTTTAAAAAACTGGAATATCAGATAGAAAGACTAGATGACAGAATCTCTTCCCTGTCTGAGGATAATGGCAAGCTAGCGGATAGAACATTCTTTCTGGAAGGCAGTTTACACGCCATTCAGATAATATCTAAGGATGATAAGATTAAAAACATGGAATCATTTGTAGTTGGAGAAAGTAAGAAACTGACTAATGCAATGAAGTCTTTAGAAAGTTATTTGATTCAAGAAGTTCAGACACTCAAAGAAACAATGGTGAATAGATTTCAGGCTTTAGAAGACCTTCAGTCTGATACATCAGAAGAAGAACTACAGGTAACAGGGCATGAAAAAGATTTAAAATTTTCCACACCATTTAGGGTCAGGGGACTGAATTTATTCTGCTTCAGGAAGTCATATAGGTTCTGCTCCAGCATCTCAAAGACCAGGCAAGTATGGCTGCAGTGCAGGAAGCACTCATAGGCCCGCACAAAGTTATACTCATCGGCGTTCTCAGTACTGAGCCTTGCTAAGATGCTCACTTCTATCTCATTTGTTCTTTTTCCAGGATGGGCCCTTAGCAATACAGTACTTTCTGGCCTTGAACTTGTGACTCCTGTCTCAAGCTTCTGAGTACCGAGCAAGGCATGTACCATCCCACTGGTTTTTAATTTACACCAATTAAATATGAGATGGTTACATTTCATTTCTTTATGTATACTTACTTGTTTTGAGGCAAGGACTTGGTTTGTAGGCAAGGCCAGCTTGGAGGTATTAGCAGTCATCTGTCCATACTTCCAAGTGCTGCAAATATAAACTTGAACTACACATAGCTACCTAAATGCATGGGGCTTTTTTGTAAAAGTAAAAAATGATACATATTTAGGCTTAAATTTTGACATGTTCAACACAAGCTGGTGGGTATCTAAGACAGAGGAATATGTTGTCAGTTTAGCAATGCAAATGGAAAGCATTCTAGTTGGAGGAGGGATGTATATGACAAATGTGGAAGGCAATAACCCTATTCACCCTGCTTACAATTTTTTTTTGTTTTGTTTTACAGAGCATAATAATATTTTACTTTAGAGAAATGGAGACATTGGTGTTTGTTTGAAAGAGGGGGTAAGGAAACATTGAATAAATTGATTAATTTATAAACTACTTCCCTAAAAGCCATGAAAACTTCAAGTCAATGCTCACAATTCTTGAAAATTAATCCAGATTGCTGGGTTGTGGTTTATGCCTTTAACACCAGTACTTTGGAGGCAGAGGCAGAGGCAGAAGGATCTCCAAAGGTCAGCCTGTTCTACAGAGTAAGTTTCAAGACAGCCAGGGCATCATATAGGAACCTTGTCTCGAGTGAAAAAACATAATGGTTGCATGTACTTCTAACTTCAACATTGAGAGGCAGAGATAGGTGGAATGAGAAACTTCATCTCCAAAATACCAAAAATAAGACAGCAGCTGAAGATAGGTTGAGCAGTTGCAAGCATTTTCTGCTATTGTATAGGAGCAGGTTTCAGTTTCCAGCCCATGTGGTGGACTACAACTGTCCTGATCTTCTATTCCAGGGAATCCAGCACTGACTTGTGACTTCAGTGGTCACCAGGTTCACAAGTAAAACACTTAAATACATGTAGGAAAGAATCTCATAGTCTCGTAAGTTAGGCTTTATATCAAACAACCAGGTAGACAGTATCACCCCAAACCTGATTTCTGTCCTCCATTCATTCTTCATATATATGTCTGAGCTACCATCCACCACCACAGAAAAATTGGGAACATAAAAGCCGAGTATATGAGGTGATAAACAAATAGTTGTTACCAGACAAACTTAAAACTTTGTGGCTCTTTTAATGATCAAAGCTGTACACCACTCAGCCATCCAGAATGGTTCTGAAAATATGGGACACCAGGGAGAGTTGAGTGATAATGTTGAAGTATCTCATATTCCAATTACTATTAAAGTAGAAGCATACCACCCATGTCTGTAGATGGAATAACACTAGCAGTCAGACTGCCTTTCAAAGGTAAGGATAATTGATCCTTCTAGAAGACCATGATATTAGAGCATTTCCTTAAGTCAATATAAATGATGTGGATTTGCTACATAAAAAAATCTTTTTTTTTTTTTTTTTTTTTTTTTGTTCTTAAACACTCAATTTCACTCATGTGAATTTAGGCACATGAGAACCATTGGAGTATAACAATTACATCTGTTTTCCGTGAATTTAAGGCAATTTTAAAAGAATGATTAGTGAAACTATATTTTTACAATATATAAATAATACTCACTCTAATGCCTTCTTTATCCACTAGGAAAGGGGCAGGATCTACTGTATTTATACTAATGGGCAAAGAGGTGATCATGGGAATATTAGTGTAAGTATTGTGTAATTTGAGTACTATATTGAAAGTAAAAAACTGGCTGTGTTTATACTTGCAATACAGATTCTGCTGAGTACATATTGTTTTGTCCAATTTTTGGGAATGGAATTTCATTAAGATTGTTGTTAACTTGGAGCAGGGCAATAATTCAGGGGTGTTTTACTACAGTATAAATTGGAGCAATCTTATTTACTACCAAAGATATTACACGCAGGGCTATAAATCAAGGATATTTTACTACAGTAGGAATTATAATCGGAAGTTGAGCATGGTGACTGATACCTATAATCATAACCTGAACGTGAGGTTGGAGTATCAGGACCCTGAGGTATTTCTTTGCCACATAGCAGAAGTCAAGCACGAAACAAAGTCATAATTGTTCTTTCTTGCTAGAAGTATTAGGTGATCCTTTTTTCATTTTTTTTTTTTTTTGTTTGGCATAATCTACATTTTTGGCAGTTTATCTCTGTGTAATAGCCCTGCCCATCTTAGCCCATAGTTTGTATTCAAGGGTGGTCTCCAACTCACAGATAACCACTGCCCTCCTGTCTCCCAAGTGCTACATTTAAAAAATTGTGCCACCACCCGAGGCTTAATCTGCCTTGTATGTTCATTTAACCATTTGGCATTCTTATTATTTTGTAGCTCCATTACCATCCTTGCACCTTACTATAATCATATCTGGTATCATAAAAAAAGAAAGAGACAAGTCTCCATTAACTAGAAAAGAATTGTACACTCGAGTAGATTTTCTCAAAAAATGTAAAAAAAGAGAGAATTCATAAACATAAACTGCACTTATAACAATATGAGGAACTATGTAAACTTCTTCATAGGCCTATGTATGATGTGCATATCACCTCTGACCCCATCATAGAGAAGCTGAACCTGTTCCAACAACATATGGCAACTTTGAGGCAAACAAAGGTATGCTGCTGCATTCATTCCCCCATAAAATTTCATTGGATTTTATGTATCTCATAATAATTTTGATTGTTTTAAGAATTTAGGAAAGAACAGTTTGTCAATATTAATAGACAAATCATATTGTGTATGAAAAAATTTGAACTAACTTCTGATTCAAGTTTTGAAAAAGATGGAGTGTGTGAATTTCAAAGTGTATTTTCTGTGTCATTGCAGAGTTTTGTGGCACTACATATGTTGCTTTTGCAGGTAATGTGTATTTAGATTATGTACTTGTATTTATCAATTTGAAAAACCTGACAGCTTTTGCCTTAATTCTAAATAAGGAGCCAGTTTGTACTAAGGGATGCTGAGGTAGGCATCACTTCAGTTTTTGACCAGCCTTGTACACAGAGTGAGATTGGGGACAGGCAGGGCTACACAGGGAAACCCTTTCTCGAGTAAACAAACAGAAAAGGCACATACAGGGATAGAATAGGTGAAGACAACCAACCATAATACAATATGGAATATATCTGTTTACTGTGTGTGGGGGGTTGTGTGTGTGTGTGTGTGTGTGTGTGTGTGTGTTACAGGGAGAGAGAGACAGAAGCAGAGATAGACAGAGAGAGCAATAGAGAGATCACGTGTCAACGTCAATTAAATTCCAATTGTCCATCTTATTTATCATGTTCACATTTATGAAAGTAGACTTTTCTGCCACTGAGACTTACGGATCTCTCTCACCTATCCAGTGCTAACATGTAGTTGGACTTTCTTGTCAGATTTTCTTGGAACAATCCATCCCCAAATAATGACACAGACATTTCTAAATTATGAATGATTGGCCTTTAACTTAACCTTGTTCCCAACGATTTCCTATAACTTAACAAATGTCTATTAGCCTATTGTATATTATTCAGTATTCTCAGCTCCCACCTTGTCTTCTTGGCATGGGTCCAGGCCTGGATTCGTTCCCCTGAGTTTTTCTCTCAGCCCAGCAATCCTGCCTAACCATTCCTTTTGAGCAATTGGCCGTTTAACTTTTTATTAAACCAATTAAGTGCCTTAGGCAGGCAAGGTAAAAAGCACCCTATTTTCACATAATGATCAAATGTCCCACAAGTTTAACATTTAATCATCCCCTTCTAGATTTAGCATTTTGCTTGATCTCAGGTCCTTCGTGTTTGTACTTTATTGAATGAGATACCTACTCAGGCCCTATTTTGCTTTGTTGGTAATAGAGGCTGAACTTAAATCTCGTAGTATCAGGAATTCTAGACACTAGCCATTAACCCTTAATTATAGCCCATAATTTACTACTTTTTAATTTAGAAACAAAATCTACCCCAATTTTGTGTGAATTAGAAATGTAATAAAAATTAATTAATGTCTCTGAATGCATAGCACTAGCCATTTTAACTAAACTAATGCTTATTTATGTTAACAATATAAAATTTTCATGGAATATATATGTTTGTTTACTGTGTGTGTTTGTGTGTGTGGGTGTATGTGTGTGTGTATGTTCCGGGGAAGAGAGAGACAGAAGCAGAGATAGACAGAGACAGAGCAATAGAGGGATCACGTGTCAAAGTCAATTCAATTCTAATTGTCCATCTTATTTATCAATTTCACATTTAAGAAGGTAGACTTTTCTGCCACTGAGACTTACAGATCTCTCTTCACTTTTCCAGTGCTAATATGTAGTTGGATACTGACTTTCTTGTCAGATTTTTTGGAACAATCTGTCCCCTAATAATGACACAGACATTTCCAAATTATGAATGATTGGCCTTTAACTTAACCTTGTTCCCAACGATTTCCTATAACTTAACAAATGTCTATTAGCCTATTGTATATTATTCAGTATTCTCAGCTCCCACCTTGTCTTCTTGGCATGGGTCCAGGCCTGGATTCGTTCCCCTGAGTTTTTCTCTCAGCCCAGAAGTCCTGCCATGTTGTACTACAGGGAAATATCAGACAACACTAAGCCCTGGCATTCAGGTATACAAGGGATCCCTGACTATTACCTTGGAAGCTTAATATGGTAAGGTACAAGACCAGAACTTGGCATGTGCTAGCACCTATGTAAATTGTCGTTTCCTCACAAACCAATCCTTATCTAGGACCCCACACACATTAAGATAGTTTAAGGTTCACAATGTATACAGACACCATTAGTCCAATTAAAGTGCATCTTTCAGTCAAACTATATTTGATTGAATAGAATTACCATGAGAAATAACTCCCTGTCCAATCCTTCTTTCTTCAGCCATATATAATCCACAATATTAACTTTACAGTGACCATTTAAACCAAAAATTATGTTAATCATTGAAAACACTATTGTTTATTCTAAGTCATTGATAACCAAATGTCTTTGATGTGTGGCTTTCGGTGGTATTCATGGGCAGGAAAGTAAGATCAGAGTACCCCAATAGGGAGTATTTTAACACTAAAATTGTTTAGAATGGATGGCTCCTGCAAATAATAGTGAAGTAATTGTTGTGTGATATCTAAAATTCAGTTAATAATTTCAGTGTCATGTTATCTGCTTCTGAAGCCTACTATTCCCACTGTGCTTACTCAACTGAGCTTATTTACATTTCTATATCAGGCAATAGAAAATTGTGTTGCTATATCCAAATACCTAACACGGTCATCAGGGAGATACTTATTATACTCTCCTGAGTGAGAGGTACAATCTATCAAGGTGGAGAAGAATTGTACAAATCATGACAATAGACTCATGAGCCTAAGACTCTAACTATTGATGGGCAAGGAAGCCAAGAACAGACAGGAAGTGACAGCAGGCTACAAAACTTCAAGGCACTCACCCAATGGTCTACTATCTCCAGTTAGAGCCCAGCTCTGAAAGTCCACAAATTTATATGTGGTGATATATTATGTATGATTTGTCAAAGCTTGCCCGAGGATTCAAAAACCAAAGCCAGTCACAAGCTATTGCAATCAGGCAAAGGTGACACATACCTTTAATCCCAGCATCCATACCAGCTAGCCAGGCAGTGGTGGCACACGCTTTGGGTGGATTTCTGTGAGTTTGAAACCTCCCAGGGATACACTAGAGTGAATCAGTCTATAAGATTACCAGAGCTCATGCCTTTAATCCCAGCTCTAGAGAGGCATATAAAAAACAGAAACCCAATGTCAGATTTGGTCTCTAGGCACCCTGAGGAGAGGCAGCATTCTGAGGTTTGCTAGAGATCTTGCAGGGACAGGATCACCACCTTTTAGACTGAGGTAGAAGTAAGGGCTAGTGTCTTGGCTGCTTTGCTGCTCTGACCTTCAGCTTGATGCTTGAACCCCAATATCTGTCTCTGGGTTTTTATTTTTGGTGTTACAGTTACACACCTGGAAGTGTGCAGCAACACATGGAGGAGAGACCTTCCACGTCCGAACTATGGTGTTCCACTCTTGTCCCCTCTGACTCACACGAGTATCTGGTGTCTATTAATCATCTGCAGGCTGTCCAGGGCATGGGCCTGGTCTTTATCGTCTACACTGAGGCCATTGGAAGCATGGAAGTGTCCCAGCTGTGGTCAGTTCTCTACTTCTTCATGCTGCTGATGATGCTGGGTATGGGGATCCTGCTTGGACACACAGTGGCCATGCTCACCCATCTGACAGACAGCAAGGTCTTCTCCAGCTACCAACCCAAGGCGGCCATTGCAGGTGAGGACACCAGGCAGTGGAGGCTGGGCAACTATGGATGGCAAAATGCAAGACAATCAGTGGAGGGGTCTTATTAGGGGCCACGTGCTGCTAAGACAACCCCAGAGGGGCTGCAGGGATGTAGCTGTGCTCCTGCAATGGTGATACTCAGCTCCACTTGGATCAGTTTTTCTAGGAGCTGTATGCACATGCAATATGCACCACAGAGACCCATTTTTTATTTCACCACCTTGCCACCCAGCCAGGATCATGAAAGCCCTCATGTGCCTCTGATGGCACTATGTCCATGATAGATAATGTCACTTCTGATCACATGTCCTAGTTATCATGTGGGAAGTATCCTCTTCCCCGTTCCTCGAAGCTTGATAGCACTTGGTATTTTTTTTCATAAATTGGGATACTGTGGTCCACTGTACAAATGCATGTAGCTCTCAATCCAGCACTTAATCATCTCCTGAGGGAGCAACCCGGTGTTTGACATAATATGGTATGGCAGTGGGAAGGGCTACTATGAATTCAGAGTCACCATGCAAAGCCTTGGGAAGTCAGACGAAAACCTGGAAAGAGTCAAATATTGACTCTGCCATGTTGTACTACAGGGAGATATCAGAAAACACTAAGCCCTGACATCCCGGTACACAAGGGATCCCTGATTACTACTTTGGAGGCTTATTCTGCTAAGGTTGATGACCAGACCCAAGCAAGTGATAGCAGCTATGTAAATTGTAATTTCCTCCCAAACCAATCCTCCTCTAGGACCCCACACCACATTTCAGTCCAATTCTCACAGTCTCAAGGTCTATGTTTTGGTATGTTCAGCATTCCTAGACTTTCAGCCATTATGATGTCCCCTAAAGTGCAACAACCTAACTGTTGTTGTTTTCCTGCTATGAAATCCCCTGCAAAGCAGCCCTTAAAGCTGATGTGGGGACTCGCCCTCCACAGCAAACCTAGGTATCTATGGCTCTTGTTGACATCTAATGTGGGATGACTCAGGGAGTCTCAGAGAGATGAGCTGCAATCTGGTGCTCCTGGTCAAGTGTGCCACATCAACTGTGCCATCGGCATAGAGTTCACCATAGAGGCTGGGAAATACTGGTTTGACATCTTCAATGACGCTGCAGGCACGCTGTCCCTGCTGCTCCGCATGGTGGTGGAGATCCTAGCTGTGTGCTAAGTGTATGGGCTAAAGAGGTAAGGAGACTCCAGAACCTGCCTGCTATAGAGGGCAGAGAATCTGTAGGGAAACATCCAGAAGAAAATCATCTTTCCTCTATGCGCATTTCAGTTTTAGATACCAGAACTGGCAGTTTAGTCTCTGCCATCTGATCTCAGCTATCACTTACTTCCTCAGTTTACCTGTATCCAACAGTTTCTTTTTCTAAACGTTTCCTTTTTTTTTTTTTTTTCCTTTCCCATGTTGTATCGTGGTGTGTTTGCCTGCTAGCCCTGCTCTATTTGTGGCTTTCTGGGATGGGACTCAGTCTCCAGGATTAGATTCTGTGATCTTCCACCATCAGAGCTTTTCAAGAAACCTGACTGGAGTCTAGTTTGAAAAGACAGCCCATGGACGTGTCAGTTTTTTTACCTTGTTGCCCTGGCCAGCACTGGGATATGTTTTACCTCTCCCGGTGATGGGATATATTTCTGGGGCCGATATTCCTAATTAGGGCAGCCTCCAAGCCTGGGCGTTATCATATCATAGGGGTATCTTGTGAAAACTGGACGAGTGCCTGAAGATGTTTTAAGCGAGGGGGCCTGGGTTGAAGTCCAACATCTCACATTCCTTGGTGTTCTGGGACTACATGCTGAGAACCACTGGTGGGGTGTTTGGATTTCCAATTTTCTGCCAAGCACCAGCAGCAGCATCAGCTGCAACAAGGAACCCTGGGGAAACTCATGCCCTCCACTCACCCAGCCCTGTTGAGTGAGGTCATATAAGGGGATTCAGAGGTTGTTTGGGTGTGATCTGGGTCAAAGAGCTGTGCCATGCCTTCCTCTACCTTAGATTTTTCTGATGGTTTTGGTTTAGGTAAAAACCAGCCATGACGCTCTAAACGGCAGGCTGTCCATTGAGAAACACTCCCCACTGTCTCTTGAAGAAGAGCCAGGGTCCCATGACATACTGAGTCATCTCCAGTAAGTTAGGTATTGAGAATGGTGGCTCCCCCTTTCCCACAACCCTCGCAAGTATTCAGCCATGAAAAGGTTTGTGAACCAAAGAAAAGGCTTATAATTTGTGGCATTTCCAAACTGACTTATTTTATCCTCTACTCTTATGCACTCCCTCAGCTTATGACATTTTCAAGCTTTAAAAGATATGGTGACCAGTTTCTGGATCACCAAGGTTAAGAAGTTTAAATGGTCATCTAGTAAAAAATGCCAGTTTTCAGGGAGAACGGGACAGGCCAGGAAGTGGATGTTTCAGATTAGAATAAAGTCAAAGAGAGGCCAGGACCTCAGCTCTTGGGGTGACTGAAGAAGGGACACAGATATATACTAGAAGTGATGTAAAGCAATGGGGAGGAGGTAGGAACTCAGGGAATCTTGTACTTCTGCTGGTGACCCAAACAGCAGACAGGAGGAAGCTTTGGCTCATTCAGGAGGCAACAGCACCACCTAGTGGCTGTCAGTAACAAAAGTCTCCTTGCTCTGCCTCAGCCAGCTAACTCCAAAGGGGGAGGGGGTGGAGGCAGGAGGAGGGCATGGAGAGAGACAGGTAAGACAGAATTACTCTCATAGACCTTAATTGGCTTGACTCTATAGTTAGAAAACATACTGGGCAAAATGAAATTAAACATGTTCTACCCTAACATGTGCAGGATACCACAAGAAAAGAAAATAATGTACAGAAAGTGGACATGAGGCTCAGTGGTTCAGAAAACTAGCTGCTTTTCCAGAGGACATGGGTTCTATTCTCAGCACCCACAAGGCATGCTACAGCTACCTTTAACTCAACCTTCAGAGGATTTCTCTCTCTCTCTCTCTCTCTCTCTCTCTCTCTCTCTCTCTCTCTCTCTCTCTCTGTGTGTGTGTGTGTGTCTCTCTCTCTGTCGGTCTGTCTCACACACATACACAAACACACACAAACACACACGCACACGCGCGCACACACACACATGCATGTAAGCAAAACACCAATACATATGAAATAAAATTTTAAAAAGAAAATGGCAATGATGTATACAGAGTGCTCGTTGGGTAAAACTTGTATTTGCTTTTTTGAACCTTGTTTCAAGCAGTTGGCTACCTGGCACGCACAGGCTAGCTGATGTGATTATCTGAGGTTCAGCAGCTTGTTCTACGATTGAAGTCCATTACACATCAAGATAGAATAAGGTTCACAGTGTATACAGACACCATTAGTCTAATTTTTGCATATTTCAGTCGAACTACATTTGATTGAATAGAATTACCATGAGAAATAACTCCCTGTCTACTCCTTCTCTCTTCAGCCATAACTAATCCAATATTAACATTACAGTGACCATTTAAACCAATAATTATGTTAATCATTGAAAACACTATTGTTGTTTCTAAGTCATTGATTCCAATTGTCTTTGATGTGTTGCTTTCGGTGGTAGTCATGGGCAGGAAAGTGAGATCAGAGTACCCCAATAGGAAGTATTTTAACACGGACATTGTTTAGAATTGATGGCTCCTGCTAATAATAGTGAAATAATTGTTGTGTGATATCTAATATTCAGTTAAAAATCTCAGAGTCATGTTATACTTATCTGTTTCTGAAGCCTACTATTCCCACTGTGCTTACTCCACTGAGCTTATTTACATTTATGTATCGTTCAATAAAAAATTGTGTTGCTATAACCAAATACCTAACGCGGTCATGAGGGGAGGTACTTATTTTGCTCTCCTGAGTGAGAGGTACAATCTATCATGGTGGAGAAGGATTGTACAATTCATGACAATAGACTCATGAGCCTAAGACTCTAACTATTGATGGGCAAGGAAGCCAAGAACAGACAGGAAGTGACAGCGGGCTACAAAACTTCAAGGCACTCACCCAATGGTCTACTATCCCCAGTGAGAGCCCAGCTCTGAAGGTCCACAAATTTATATGTGGTGATATATTATGTATGATTTGTCAAAGCTTGCCCGAGGATTCAAAAAGCAAAGCCAGTCAAAAGCTATTGCAATCAGCCAAAGGTGACACATACCTTTAATCCCAGCATCCATACCAGCTAGCCAGGCAGTGGTGGCACACGCTTTGGGTGGATTTCTGTGAGTTTGAAACCCCCAGGGATACACTAGAGTGAATCAGTCTATAAGATTACCAGAGCTCATGCCTTTAATCCCAGCTCTAGAGAGGCATATAAAAAACAGAAACCCAATGTCTCAGGCTGCATTGTGAGATTTGGTCTCTAGGCACCCTGAGGAGAGGCAGCATTCTGAGGTTTGCTAGAGATCTTGCAGGGACAGGATCACCCCCTTTTAGACTGAGGTAGAAGTAAGGGCTAGTGTCTTGGCTGCTTTGCTGCTCTGACCTTCAGCTTGATGCTTGAACCCCAATATCTGTATCTGGGTTTTTATTTTTGGTGTTACAGTTACACACCTGGAAGTGTGCAGCAACACATGGAGGAGAGACCTTCCACGTCCGAACTATGGTGTTCCACTCTTGTCCCCTCTGACTCACACGAGTATCTGGTGTCTATTAATCATCTGCAGGCTGTCCAGGGCATGGGCCTGGTCTTTATCGTCTACACTGAGGCCATTAGAAGCAAGGAAGTGTCCCAGCTGTGGTCAGTTCTCTACTTCTTCATGCTGCTGATGATGCTGGTATGGGGATCCTGCTTGGACACACAGTGGCCATGCTCACCCATCTGACAGACAGCAAGGTCTTCTCCAGCTACCAACCCAAGGCGGCCATTGCAGGTGAGGACACCAGGCAGTGGATGCTTGGCAACTATGGATGGCAAAATGCAAGACAATCAGTGGAGGGGTCTTATTAGGGGCCACGTGCTGCTAAGACAACCCCAGAGGGGCTGCAGGGATGTAGCTGTGCTATGGTATTATGGTTATGGTTAGTGTTATGGTTAGGTGGAGGGTTCAGATTAGGGATGGTTAGGGTTAGCTTTAACGTGGGTGATAATGTGAGGTTTAGGGTTTGTGTTATGTTAGTGTTAGTCTTAGTGTTAGATTACAGTTTGTTTAGAGTCACGGATTGGGTTAGTGTTTGTACTAGCTTATGGTTATGCTTAGGTTTATCGTCAGGTTAGCGTTAGGTTAGGGTTAGTATTAGGTTAACGTTCGTGTCAGTTAGTTGTAATATTATAGTTACTTTTAGGGTTAGGATTAGCTTAGGGTTGGGGTTAGTGTTTATGTTAGGGTTAAGTTTCAGGGGTAATGTTAGGTATAATGTAACTTTAGGTAAGGGTTAGTGTCATGGAATGGAATAGGTTTAGGTTAAGGTTATGTTATGCTTAGCTTTAGTCTTAATATTTTTGTTAGGGTTAGTGTTATGGTTATGGTTAGTGTTACGGTTAGGTGGAGGGTTCAGATTAGGGATTATTAGGGTTAGCTTTAAGGTTGGTGATCATGTGAGTTTTAGGGTTTGAGTTGTGTTAGTGTTAGTCATAGTGTGAGATTACTTTAGAGTCACGTTATATTTCGTTAGAGTCACGGTTTGGGTTAGTGTTTTTCTTAGTTTATGGTTATGCTTAGGTTTATCGTCAGGTTAGCGTTAGGTTAGGGTTAGTATTAGGTTAACGTTCGTGTCAGTTTTCGGTTTAGTGTTGGGTTTTAGCTGTGCGATACATTTACTTAGTGGGAGCATTATTGTTATGTTTAGGGTTAGAGTTAGGTTAGGGTTAGGTTTACAGTTTTTGTTAGGGTTAACTTTCTGGTTGATGTTAGTGTTAATGTTAGTTTAGGTTAGGGTTAGTGTTAGTGTTTTGTTTAGTGTGAATTACCTATAATGATGCTGTTAATGCTAGGGGAATGGATAGCTCAGGGTCATTTTCAGTGATAGTGGTATGTCTAGATTTTACTGTTAGTTTTAGGGTTAGGGTTAGTGGTTATGATTATGGTAACTGTTAGTCTTAGTGGTAGGTGTAGGGTTGGGTTTAACGCCGTGGTTTCACTTTCTGTTAGGTTTATGGCTAGTTTTATGGTTAGGGTTAGGTTGAGCATTATGGTGAGCGTTACTTTAGGAATGGGGATAGGGTTAAGGTTAGGGTTAGGCTTCGTGCTAGGGTTAGTGTGAGGGTTATGACAGGGTTACAGTCAGTGTTAGGGGTAGCGTTTGTTAGTGGGTTTAGGGTTACGGTTAGAGTTTGCATTAGTTTTTGTCGTATGGTCAGTGAAGTGGTACGGTTACGCTTTGTGTTAGGGTTAGGTTAGTATTACGTTTATTATTAGTGTTAGTGTTAGTGTTAAGTTTAGGTTAGGCTTAGGGTTAGGGTTAAGGTTATCGTTGGGTTTGGGTGTGTGTTACTTTAGCGTTAATGTTATGTTTCAGGTTTTTTTTTAGAGTTTAAGTGGGGTTTATAGTTTACTTGGTGTTAATCTTATCGTTAGGGTTAGTGGTTAGAATGAGTGTTCTGTTTAGGGTTTGTGTTAGCACTATGTTTAGAGTTAGTGTTATGGTTAGGGTTAGTTTTATGGATTGGAATAGGTTTAGGTTAGGCTTATGATATGCTTAGGTTTAGGGTTAATATTCGTGGTAGCGTCAGTGTTATGGTTATGGTTATTGTTATGGTTAGGAGGAGGGTTCAGAATAGGGATTGCTTAGTGTTAGAGTTAGGGTTGGTGATAATGTGAGGTTTTGGGTTTGAGTTTGTGTTCGTGTTAGTCTTAGTATTAGATTGTGGTTTGCTTAGAGTCACGGTCATGGTAAGTGCATGTGTTAGGTTTGGGTTAGGCTTAGTGTTCAGTGTTAATGTTAGGTTAGCATTGGTGTTAGGTTAAGGTTTGGGTTAGTTTTAGTTTTCGTGTTGGGTTTTGCCTGGTGTTACATTTAGTTAGTTGTAATATTATGGTTACTTTTAGGGTTAGGATTAGCTTAGGGTTGGGGTTAGTGTTTATGTTAGGGTTAAGTTTCAGGGGTAATGTTAGGTTTAATGTAACTTTAGGTAAGGGTTAGTGTCATGGATTGGAATAGGTTTAGGTTAAGGTTATGTTATGCTTAGCTTTAGTCTTAATATTTTTATTAGGGTTAGTGTTATGGTTATGGTTAGTGTTACGGTTAGGTGGAGGGTTCAGATTAGGTATTGTTAGTGTTAGCTTTAAGGTTGGTGATCATGTGAGCTTTAGGGTTTGAGTTGTGTTAGTGTTAGTCATAGTGTGAGATTACGTTAGAATCACGTTATATTTCGTTAGAGTCACGGTTTGGGTTAGTGTTTGTCTTAGGTTAAGGTTATGCTTAGGGTTATCATCAGGTTACCATTAGGTGAGGGTTGGTGTTAGGTTAACGTTCGTGTCAGATTTAGCTTTAGTGTTGGGTTTTGGCTGTGCGATACATTTAGTTAGTGGTAGCATTATTGCTATGTTCAGGGTTAGAGTTAGGTTAGGGTTAGGTTTACAGTTTTTGTTAGGTTAACTTTCAGGTTGATGTTAATGTTAATTTAGGTTAGGGTTAAAGTTAGTGTTTTGCTTTAGTGTGCATTACGTATATTGATGCTGTTAATGCTAGGGGAAAGGATAGTTCAGGGTCTGTTTAAGTGATAGTGGTATGTCTAGATTTTACTGTTAGTTTAGGGTTAGGGTTAGTGCTTATGATTATGGTAAGCGTTAGGGTTAGTGGTAGGTGTAGGGTTGGGTTTAGCGCCGTGGTTTCACTTTCTGTTAGGTTTATGGCTAGTTTTATGGTTAGGGTTAGGTTTAGCATTATGGTGAGCGTTACTTTAGCATTTGGGTTAGGGTTAAGGTTAGGGTTAGGCTTCGTGGTAGGGTTAGTGTGAGGTTTATGACAGTGTTACAGTCAGTGTTAGGGGTAGCGTTTGTTAGTGGGTTTCGGGTTACGTTTAGAATTTGCATTAGTTTTTGTTGTATGGTCAGGGCAAGTGATACGGTTACGCTTTGTGTTAGGGTTAGGTTAGTATTATGTATATTATTAGTGTTAGTGTTAGTGTTAAGTTTAAGTTAGGCTTAGGGTTAGGGTTAACGTTATCGTTGGTTTTGGGTGTGTGGTACTTTAGCGTTAATGTTAGGTTTCAGGTTTTTCTTTCAGAGTTAAAGTGGGGTTTATAGTTTAGTTAGTGTTAATGTTATCATTAGGGTTAGTGGTTAGAATGAGTGTTCTGTTTAGTGTTTGTGTTAGCACTATGTTTAGAGTTAGTGTTATGGTTAGGGTTAGTTTTATGGATTGGAATAGGTTTAGGTTAGGCTTATGATATACGTAGGATTAGGGTTAATATTCGTGTTAGTGTTAGTGTTATGGTTATGGTTATTGTTATGGTTAGGAGGAGCGTTCAGAATAGGGATTGCTTAGTGTTAGCGTTACGGTTGGTGATAATGTCAGGTTTTGGGTTTGAGTTTGTGTTAGTGTTATTCTTAGCATTAGATTGTGGTTTGCTTAGAGTCACGGTCATGGTAAGTGCATGTGTTAGGTTTGGGTTAGGCTTAGAGTCAGTGTTAATGTTAGGTTAGCATTGGTGTTAGGTTAAGGTTTGGGTTAGTTTTAGTTTTCGTGTTGGGTTTTGCCTGGTGTTACATTTAGTTAGTTGTAATATTATGGTTACTTTTAGGGTTAGGATTAGCTTAGGGTTGGGGTTAGTGTTTATGTTAGGGTTAAGTTTCAGGGTTAAGGTTAGAGTTAATGTATCTTTAGGTGAGGGTTAGTGTCATGGATTGGAATAGGTTTAGGTTAAGGTTATGTTATGCTTAGCTATAGTCTTAATATTAGTGTTAGGGTTAGTGTTATGGTTATGGTTAGTGTTACGGTTAGGTGGAGGGTTCAGATTAGTGATTGTTAGAGTTAGCTTTAAGGTTGGTGATCATGTGAGGTTTAGGGTTTGAGTTGTGTTAGTGTTAGTCATAGTGTTACATTAAGGTTAGAGTCACGTTAGATTTGGTTAGAGTCACGGTTTGGGTTAGTGTTTTTCTTAGTTTATGGTTATGCTTAGGTTTATCGTCAGGTTAGCGTTAGGTTAGGGTTAGTGTTAGGTTAACGTCGTGTCAGTTTTCGGTTTAGTGTTGGGTTTTAGCTGTGCAATACATTTACTTAGTGGGAGCATTATTGTTATGTTTAGGGTTAGAGTTAGGTTAGGGTTAGGTTTACAGTTTTTGTTAGGGTTAACTTTCAGGTTGATGTTAGTGTTAATGTTAGTTTAGGTTAGGGTTAGTGTTAGTGTTTTGTTTAGTGTGAATTACCTATAATGATGCTGTTAATGCTAGGGGAATGGATAGTTCAGGGTCATTTTCAGTGATAGTGGTATGTCTAGATTTTACTGTTAGTTTTAGGGTTAGGGTTAGTGGTTATGTTTATGGTAACCGTTAGTCTTAGTGGTAGGTGTAGGGTTGGGTTTAACGCTGTGATTTCTCTTTCTGTTAGGTTTATGGCTAGTTTTATGGTTAGGATTAGGTTGAGCATTATGGTGATCGTTACTTTAGCATTTGGGTTAGGGTTAAGGTTAGGGTTAGGCTTCGTGCTAGGGTTAGTGTGAGGTTTATGACAGTGTTACAGTCAGTGTTAGGGGTAGCGTTTGTTAGTGGGTTTCGGGTTACGGTTAGAATTTGCATTAGTTTTTGTCGTATGGTCAGGGCAAGTGATACGGTTACGCTTTGTGTTAGGGTTAGGTTAGTAT
Source organism: Phodopus roborovskii (assembly GCF_943737965.1). Taxonomy (NCBI): domain Eukaryota; kingdom Metazoa; phylum Chordata; class Mammalia; order Rodentia; family Cricetidae; genus Phodopus; species Phodopus roborovskii. Next base: position 40,445 of record NW_026125821.1, read on the forward strand.
TATGTATATTATTAGTGTTAGTGTTAGTGTTAAGTTTAAGTTAGGCTTAGGGTTAGGGTTAACGTTATCGTTGGTTTTGGGTGTGTGTTACTTTAGCGTTAATGTTAGGTTTCAGGTTTTTCTTTCAGAGTTAAAGTGGGGTTTATAGTTTAGTTAGTGTTAATGTTATCATTAGGGTTAGTGGTTAGAATGAGTGTTCTGTTTAGTGTTTGTGTTAGCACTATGTTTAGAGTTAGTGTTATGGTTAGGGTTAGTTTTATGGATTGGAATAGGTTTAGGTTAGGCTTATGATATACGTAGGATTAGGGTTAATATTCGTGTTAGTGTTAGTGTTATGGTTATGGTTATTGTTATGGTTAGGAGGAGGGTTCAGAATAGGGATTGCTTAGTGTTAGCGTTAGGGTTGGTGATAATGTCAGGTTTTGGGTTTGAGTTTGTGTTAGTGTTATTCTTAGCATTAGATTGTGGTTTGCTTAGAGTCACGGTCATGGTAAGTGCATGTGTTAGGTTTGGGTTAGGCTTAGAGTCAGTGTTAATGTTAGGTTAGCATTGGTGTTAGGTTAAGGTTTGGGTTAGTTTTAGTTTTCGTGTTGGGTTTTGCCTGGTGTTACATTTAGTTAGTTGTAATATTATGGTTACTTTTAGGGTTAGGATTAGCTTAGGGTTGGGGTTAGTGTTTATGTTAGGGTTAAGTTTCAGGGTTAATGTTAGAGTTAATGTACCTTTAGGTGAGGGTTAGTGTCATGGATTGGAATAGGTTTAGGTTAAGGTTATGTTATGCTTAGCTTTAGTCTTAATATTAGTGTTAGGGTTAGTGTTATGGTTATGGTTAGTGTTACAGTTAGGTGGAGGGTTCAGATTAGTGATTGTTAGGGTTAGCTTTAAGGTTGGTGATCATGTGAGGTTTAGGGTTTGAGTTGTATTAGTGTTAGTCATAGTGTTAGATTAAGGTTAGAGTCACGTTAGATTTGGTTAGAGTCACGGTTTGGGTTAGTGTTTTTCTTAGTTTATGGTTATGCTTAGGGTTATCTTCAAGTTAACGTTAGGTTAGGGTTGGTTTTAGGTTAACGTTCGTGTCAGTTTTAGGTTTTTGTTGGGTTTGGCTGTGCGATACATTTAGTTAGTGGTAGCATTATTGCTATGTTTAGGGTTAGAGTTAGTTTAGGGTTAGGTTTACAGTTTTTGTTAGGTTAACTTTCAGGTTGATGTTAGTGTTAATGTTAATTTAGGTTAGGGTTAGAGTTAGTGTTTTGCTTTAGTGTGCATTACGTATATTGATGCTGTTAATGCTAGGGGAATGGATAGTTCAGGGTCTGTTTAAGTGATAGTGGTATGTCTAGATTTTACTGTTAGTTTTAGGGTTAGGGTTAGTGCTTATGATTATGGTAAGCGTTAGGGTTAGTGGTAGGTGTAGGGTTGGGTTTAGCGCCGTGGTTTCACTTTCTGTTAGGTTTATGGCTAGTTTTATGGTTAGGGTTAGGTTTAGCATTATGGTGAGCGTTACTTTAGCATTTGGGTTAGGGTTAAGGTTAGGGTTAGGCTTCGTGCTAGGGTTAGTGTGAGGTTTATGACAGTGTTACAGTCAGTGTTAGGGGTAGCGTTTGTTAGTGGGTTTAGGGTTACGGTTAGAATTTGCATTAGTTTTTGTCGTATGGTCAGGGCAAGTGATACGGTTACGGTTTGTGTTATGGTTAGGTTAGTATTACGTTTATTATTAGTGTTAGTGTTAGTGTTAAGTTTAGGTTAGGCTTAGGGTTAGGGTTAAGGTTATCGTTGGGTTTGGGTGTGTGTTACTTTAGCGTTAATGTTACGTTTCAGGTTTTTTTTTAGAGTTTAAGTGGGGTTTATAGTTTACTTGGTGTTAATCTTATCGTTAGGTTTAGTGGTTAAAATGAGTGTTCTGTTTAGTGTTTGTGTTAGCACTATGTTTAGAGTTAGTGTTATGGTTAGGGTTAGTTTTATGGATTGGAATAGGTTTAGGTTAGGCTTATGATATGTGTAGGATTAGGGTTAATATTCGTGGTAGCGTCAGTGTTATGGTTATGGTTATTGTTATGGTTAGGAGGAGGGTTCAGAATAGGGATTGCTTAGTGTTAGCGTTAGGGCTGGTGATAATGTGAGGTTTTGGGTTTGAGTTTGTGTTAGTGTTAGCAGTAGATTGTGGTTTGCTTAGAGTCACGGTCATGGTAAGTGCATGTGTTAGGTTTGGGTTAGGCTTAGGGTCAGTGTTAATGTTAGGTTAGCATTGGTGTTAGGTTAAGGTTTGGGTTAGTTTTAGTTTTCGTGTTGGGTTTTGCCTGGTGTTACATTTAGTTAGTTGTAATATTATGGTTACTTTTAGGGTTAGGATTAGCTTAGGGTTGGGGTTAGTGTTTATGTTAGGGTTAAGTTTCAGGGGTAATGTTAGGGTTAATGTAACTTTAGGTTAGGGTTAGTGTCATGGATTGGAATAGGTTTAGGTTAAGGTTATGTTATGCTTAGCTTTAGTCTTAATATTAGTGTTAGGGTTAGTGTTATGGTTATGGTTAGTGTTACGGTTAGGTGGAGGGTTCAGATTAGGGATTGTTAGGGTAGCTTTAAGGTTGGTGATCATGTGAGGTTTAGGGGTTGAGTTGTATTAGTGTTAGTCATAGTGTTAGATTACGTTAGAGTCACGTTAGATTTGGTTAGAGTCACGGTTTGGGTTAGTGTTTTTCTTAGTTTATGGTTATGCTTAGGGTTATCTTCAGGTTAACTTTAGGTTAGGGTTGGTGTTAGGTTAACATTCGTGTCAGTTTTAGGTTTGTATTTTTCAATAATTAAATATGAGATGGTTACATTTAATTCTCTTTATGTATACTTATTTGTTTTGAGGCAGGGTCTTGCTTTGTAGCCAAGCCCACTTGAAGGTATTAGCAGTCATCTGTCCATACTTCCAAGTGCTGCAATTATAAACTTGCATAGAGAAATGTGAGGCATTGGTGTTTGTTTGACAGACAGGGTAAGGAAACATTGAATAAATTGATTAATTTGAAAACTGCTTCAATTATAAACTTGCACTACACATAGCTACCTAAATGCATGGGGCTTTTTTTGTTTTTTTGTTTTTTTGTTTTTTTTTTTTTGCCAATAGATTATTTTTTATTTAATTTTATATAACAAAGTCCAATTAAATGAAAACAAACATTTATACACAATATTTGGGAATTTGGGCGTCGTTCTTTCCAAACTACTTCCTGCTGGTAAGGGGCGCTTTCTTGGGGGATTTGAAGAAGATTCAGATATCCTAGCTGTAGTCTGTAGGGCTGTTTTGTCCAGCTGTTTGGAATGTAGGATCAGCCTGTACTCTGTTTCAGGCGGTCTGGTGTGATCAAACCACATTAGTCTGGAAGGAATCCACATCTTTTCATTTTCTGTGGAAACAAAAATAAAAATACTTTTCCCCAGTAACTTGTTCTTCAACTTAAATTTTGGAGTCAAAGCATTTTTTTTTATTATTATTATTTTACATGTAGATCCCAGTTCCCTCTCCCTCCCTCGCTCCCTCCCCCCAAGCCCTCCCTCCATCCTTCCCTCCCTTTTGCCCTCTCTACCCTCTCGCATGGGACTTTTTTGTAAAAGTAAAAAATTATATATGTTTAGGCTTATATTTTGTCATGTTCAAAAAACAAGCTGGTAGGTTTCTAAGACAGAGGAATATGTTGTCAGTTTAGCATTGCAAATGAAAGCATTCTAGTTGGAGGAGGGATATATATGACAAATGTGGAAGGCAGTTACCCTATCACCCTGCTTACAATTTTTTTCTTTTGTTTTACAGAGCATAATAATATTTTAACTTCAGAGAAATGGGAGGCATTGGTGTTTGTTTGAAAGAGGGGTAAGGAAACATTGAATAAATTGATTAATTTGAAAACTGCTTCCCTCAAAGCCATGAAAACCTCAATTCACTCCTCACAATTCTTGAAAATTTATCCAGATTGCTGGGTTGTGGATTATGCCTTTAACACCAGTACTTTGGAGGCAGAGTCAGAGGCAGAAAGATCTTCAAAGGCCAGCCTGTTCTACAGAGTAAGTTTCAAGACAGCCAGGGCATCATATAGGAACCTTGTCTCGAGTGAAAAAACATAATGGTTGCATATACTTCTAACTTCAACATTGAGAGGCAGAGATAGGTGGACTGAGAAAGTCCATCTCCAAAATACGTAAAAATAAGACAGCAGCTTAAGATACATTGTGCAATTGCATGCCTTTTCTGCTCTTGAATAAGAGCAGGTTTCAGTTTCTAGCCCATGTGGTGGACTATAACTGTACTGAACTGCTATTCCAGGGAAACCAGCACTGACTTGTGACTTCAGTGGTCACCAGATTCACAAGCAACACACTTAAATACATGAAGGAAAGAATCTCATAGTCTTGGAAGTTAGGCTTTATATCAAAAAACCAAGTAGACAGTATCACCCCAAACTTGATTTCTGTCCTCCATTCCTTCTTCATATATATGTCTGATCTACCATCCACCACCAGAGAATAAATGGGTACATAAGAGCCGAGTATATGTAGTGATACAAATAGTTGTTACCAGACAAATTTAAAACTTTGTGGCTCCTTTAATGATCAAACCTGTGTACCACTCAGCCATCCAGGATGATTCTGAAAATATGGGACACTAGGGAGAGCTGAATGATAATGTTGAGGTATCTCATGTTCCATTACTATTAAAGTAGAATCATACCACCCATGTCTGTAGATGGAATAATACCAATAGTCAGACTGCCTTTCAAAGGTAAGGATAATTGATCCTTCAAGAAGACCATGACATTAGACCATTTTCCTTAAGTTAATATGATTGATGTAGATGTGCTACATGAAAAATCCTTTTTTTTTTCTTAAACACTCAAGTTCACTCATGTGAATTTAGGCACATGAGAACCTTTGGAGTATACTAATCACATCTGTTTTCTCTGAATATAAGGCAGTTTTTAAACAATGATTAGTGAAACTATATTTTTACAATATATAAATAATATTCACTCTACTTCATTCTTTATCCACCAGGAATGGGGCAGGATCTACTGTATTCATAGTAATGGGCAAAGAGGTGATCATGGGAATATTAGTGTAAGTATTGTGTAATTTGAGTACTGTATTGACAGTGAAAAACTGGCTGTGTTTATACTTGCAATATAGATTGTGCTGAGTACATATTGCTTTTGTCCCATTTGTGGGGATGGAATTTCATTAAGATTGTTGTTAACTTGGAGCAGGGCAATAATTCAGGTGTGTTTTACTACAGTATAAATTGGAGCAATCTGTATTTACTACCAAAGATATTACACGCAGGGCTATAAGTCAGGAATATTTTACTACAGTAGGAATTGTAAAAGGGAGTTGAGCATGGTGACTGATACCTGTAATCTTAACCTGAAAAGGAGGTTGGAGTATCGGGACTCTAGTTATTTTTTTACCACATAGGAGAAGTCAAGCACGAAACAAAGTCATAATTGTTCTTTCTTGCTAGAAGTATTAGGTGATCCTTTTTTCATTTTTTTCTGTTTGGCATAACCTACATTTTTGGCAGTTTATCTCTGTGTAATAGCTCTGCCCATCTTAGCCCATAGTTTGTATTCAAGGGTGGTCTCCAACTCACAGATAACCACTGCACTTCTGTCTCCCAAGTGCTACAATTAAAAAATTGTGACACCACCCGAGGCTTAAACTGCCTTGTATGTCAATTTAACCATTTGGCATTCTTATTATTTTGTAGTTCCATTACCATCCTTGCACCTTACTATAATCATATCTGGTTTCATTAAAAAAAAAAAAAACAGACAAGTGTCCATTAACTAGAAAAGAATTGTACACTCATGTAGAATTCCTCAAAAAATGTAAAAAAGACAGAATTCATAAACATAAACTACTCTTATAACAATATGAAGAACTATGTAAACTTCTTCATAGGCCTATATATGATTCGCATATCACCTCTGACCCCACCGTAGAGAAGCTGAACCTGTTCCAACAACATGTGGCAACTTTTAGGCAATCAAAGGTATGCTGCTGCATTCATTCCCGCATAAAATTTCATTGGACTTTTATGTATCTCATAACAATTTTGATTGTTTTAAGAATTTAGGAATTAACAGTTTGTCAATATTAATAACAAATCATATTGTGTATGAGAAAATTTTAACTAACTTCAGATTCAAGTTTTGAAAAAGATGGAGTGTGTCAATTTCAAAGTGTATTTTCTGTGTCATTGCAGAGTATTGTGGCACTACATATGTTGCTTTTGCAGGTAATATGTATTTAGATTATGTACTTGTATTTATCAATTTGAAAAACCTGACAGCTTTTGCCTTAATTCTAAATAAGGAGCCAGTTTGTACTAAGGGATGCTGAGGTAGGCATCACTTCAGTTTTTGACCAGCCTTGTACACAGAGTGAGATTGGGGACAGGCAGGGCTACACAGGGAAACCCTTTCTCGAGTAAACAAACAGAAAAGGCACATACAGGGATAGAATAGGTGAAGACAACCAACCATAATACAATATGGAATATATCTGTTTACTGTGTGGGGGGCTGTGTGTGTGTGTGTGTGTGTGTGTGTGTGTGTGTGTGTGACAGGGAGAGAGAGACAGAAGCAGAGATAGACAGAGAGAGCAATAGAGAGATCACATGTCAACGTCAATTAAATTCCAATTGTCCATCTTATTTATCATGTTCACATTTATGAAAGTAGACTTTTCTGCCACTGAGACTTACGGATCTCTCTCACCTATCCAGTGCTAACATGTAGTTGGACATTCTTGTCAGATTTTCTTGGAACAATCCATCCCCAAATAATGACACAGACATTTCTAAATTATGAATGATTGGCCTTTAACTTAACCTTGTTCCCAACGATTTCCTATAACTTAACAAATGTCTATTAGCCTATTGTATATTATTCAGTATTCTCAGCTCCCACCTTGTCTTCTTGGCATGGGTCCAGGCCTGGATTCGTTCCCCTGAGTTTTTCTCTCAGCCCAGCAATCCTGCCTAACCATTCCTTTTGAGCAATTGGCCGTTTAACTTTTTATTAAACCAATTAAGTGCCTTAGGCAGGCAAGGTAAAAAGCACCCTATTTTCACATAATGATCAAATGTCCCACAAGTTTAACATTTAATCATCCCCTTCTAGATTTAGCATTTTGCTTGATCTCAGGTCCTTCGTGTTTGTACTTTATTGAATGAGATACCTACTCAGGCCCTATTTTGCTTTGTTGGTAATAGAGGCTGAACTTAAATCTCGTAGTATCAGGAATTCTAGACACTAGCCATTAACCCATAATTATAGCCCATAATTTACTACTTTTTAATTTAGAAACAAAATCTACCCCAATTTTGTGTGAATTAGAAATGTAATAAAAATTAATTAATGTCTCTGAATGCATAGCACTAGCCATTTTAACTAAACTAATGCTTATTTATGTTAACAATATAAAATTTTCATGGAATATATATGATTGTTTACTTGTGTGTTTGTGTGTGTGGGTGTATGTGTGTGTGTATGTTCCGGAAAGAGAGAGACAGAAGCAGAGATAGACAGAGACAGAGCAATAGAGGGATCACGTGTCAAAGTCAATTCAATTCTAATTGTCCATCTTATTTATCAATTTCACATTTAAGAAGGTAGACTTTTCTGCCACTGAGACTTACAGATCTCTCTTCACTTTTCCAGTGCTAATATGTAGTTGGATACTGACTTTCTTGTCAGATTTTTTGGAACAATCTGTCCCCTAATAATGACACAGACATTTCCAAATTATGAATGATTGGCCTTTAACTTAACCTTGTTCCCAACGATTTCCTATAACTTAACAAATGTCTATTAGCCTATTGTATATTATTCAGTATTCTCAGCTCCCACCTTGTCTTCTTGGCATGGGTCCAGGCCTGGATTCGTTCCCCTGAGTTTTTCTCTCAGCCCAGAAGTCCTGCCATGTTGTACTACAGGAAAATATCAGACAACACTAAGCCCTGGCATTCAGGTATACAAGGGATCCCTGACTATTACCTTGGAAGCTTAATATGGTAAGGTACAAGACCAGAACTTGGCATGTGCTAGCACCTATGTAAATTGTCGTTTCCTCACAAACCAATCCTTATCTAGGACCCCACACACATTAAGATAGTTTAAGGTTCACAATGTATACAGACACCATTAGTCCAATTAAAGTGCATCTTTCAGTCAAACTATATTTGATTGAATAGAATTACCATGAGAAATAACTCCCTGTCCAATCCTTCTTTCTTCAGCCATATATAATCCACAATATTAACTTTACAGTGACCATTTAAACCAAAAATTATGTTAATCATTGAAAACACTACTGTTTGTTCTAAGTCATTGATAACCAAATGTCTTTGATGTGTGGCTTTCGGTGGTATTCATGGGCAGGAAAGTAAGATCAGAGTACCCCAATAGGGAGTATTTTAACACTAAAATTGTTTAGAATGGATGGCTCCTGCAAATAATAGTGAAGTAATTGTTGTGTGATATCTAAAATTCAGTTAATAATTTCAGTGTCATGTTATCTGCTTCTGAAGCCTACTATTCCCACTGTGCTTACTCAACTGAGCTTATTTACATTTCTATATCAGGCAATAGAAAATTGTGTTGCTATATCCAAATACCTAACACGGTCATCAGGGAGATACTTATTATACTCTCCTGAGTGAGAGGTACAATCTATCAAGGTGGAGAAGAATTGTACAAATCATGACAATAGACTCATGAGCCTAAGACTCTAACTATTGATGGGCAAGGAAGCCAAGAACAGACAGGAAGTGACAGCAGGCTACAAACCTTCAAGGCACTCACCCAATGGTCTACTATCTCCAGTGAGAGCCCAGCTCTGAAAGTCCACAAATTTATATGTGGTGATATATTATGTATGATTTGTCAAAGCTTGCCCGAGGATTCAAAAAGCAAAGCCAGTCACAAGCTATTGCAATCAGGCAAAGGTGACACATACCTTTAATCCCAGCATCCATACCAGCTAGCCAGGCAGTGGTGGCACACGCTTTGGGTGGATTTCTGTGAGTTTGAAACCTCCCAGGGATACACTAGAGTGAATCAGTCTATAAGATTACCAGAGCTCATGCCTTTAATCCCAGCTCTAGAGAGGCATATAAAAAACAGAAACCCAATGTCTCAGGCTGCATTGTGAGATTTGGTCTCTAGGCACCCTGAGGAGAGGCAGCATTCTGAGGTTTGCTAGAGATCTTGCAGGGACAGGATCACCACCTTTTAGACTGAGGTAGAAGTAAGTGCTAGTGTCTTGGCTGCTTTGCTGCTCTGACCTTCAGCTTGATGCTTGAACCCCAATATCTGTCTCTGGGTTTTTATTTTTGGTGTTACAGTTACACACCTGGAGGTGTGCAGCAACACATGGAGGAGAGACCTTCCACGTCCGAACTATGGTGTTCCACTCTTGTCCCCTCTGACTCACACGAGTATCTGGTGTCTATTAATCATCTGCAGGCTGTCCAGGGCATGGGCCTGGCCTTTATCGTCTACACTGAGGCCATTAGAAGCATGGAAGTGTCCCAGCTGTGGTCAGTTCTCTTCTTCTTCATGCTGCTGATGATGCTGGGTATGGGGATCCTGCGTGGACACACAGTGGCCATGCTCACCCATCTGACAGACAGCAAGGTCTTCTCCAGCTACCAACCCAAGGGGGCCATTGCAGGTGAGGACACCAGGCAGTGGAGGCTGGGCAACTATGGATGGCAAAATGCAAGACAATCAGTGGAGGGGTCTTATTAGGGGCCACGTGCTGCTAAGACAACCCCAGAGGGGCTGCAGGGATGTAGCTGTGCTCCTGCAATGGTGATACTCAGCTCCACTTGGATCAGTTTTTCTAGGAGCTGTTTGCACATGCAATATGCACCACAGAGACCCATTTTTTATTTCACCACCTTGCCACCCAGCCAGGATCATGAAAACCCTCATGTGCCTCTGATGGCACTATGTCCATGATAGATAATGTCACTTCTGATCACATGTCCTAGTTATCATGTGGGAAGTATCCTCTTCCCCGTTCCTCAAAGCTTGATAGCACTTGGTATTTTTTTTTTCATAAATTGGGACATGTGGTCAACTGTACAAATGCATGTAGCTCTCAATCCTGCACTTAATCATCTCCTGAGGGGAGCAACCTGGTGTTTGACATAATATGGTATGGCAGTGGGAAGGGCTACTATGAATTCAGAGGCACCATGCAAAGCCTTGGGAAGTCAGACGAAAACCTGGAAAGAGTCAAATATTGACTCTGCCATGTTGTACTACAGGGAGATATCAGACAACACTAAGCCCTGACATCCCGGTACACAAGGGATCCCTGACTACTACTTTGGAGGCTTAATCTGCTAAGGTTGATGACCAGACCCAAGCAAGTGATAGCAGCTATGTAAATTGTAATTTCCTCCCAAACCAATCCTTCTCTAGGACCCCACACCACATTTCAGTCCAATTCTCACAGTCTCAAGGGCTATGTTTTGGTATGTTCAGCATTCCTAGACTTTCAGCCATTATGATGTCCCCTAAAGTGCAACAACCTAACTGTTGTTGTTGTTTTCCTGCTATGAAATCCCCTGCAAAGCAGCTCTTAAAGCTGATGTGGGGACTTGCCCTCCACAGCAAACCTAGGTATCTATGGCTCTTGTTGACATCTAATGTGGGATGACTCAGGGAGTCTCAGAGAGATGAGCTGCAATCTGGTGCTCCTGGTCAGGTGTGCCACATCAACTGTGCCATCGGCATAGAGTTCACCATAGAGGCTGGGAAATACTGGTTTGACATCTTCAATGACTCTGCAGGCACGCTGTCCCTGCTGCTCCGCATGGTGGTGGAGATCCTAACTGTGTGCTAAGTGTATGGGCTAAAGAGGTAAGGAGACTCCAGAACCTGCCTGCTATAGAGGGCAGAGAATCTGTAGGGAAACATCCAGAAGAAAATCATCTTTCCTCTATGCGCATTTCAGTTTTAGATACCAGAACTGGCAGTTTAGTCTCTGCCCTCTGATCTCAGCTATCACTTACTTCCTCAGTTTACCTGTATCCAACAGTTTCTTTTTCTAAACGTTTCCTTTTTTTTTTCCTTTCCCATGTTGTATCGTGGTGTGTTTGCCTGCTAGCCCTGCTCTATTTGTGGCTTTCTGGGATGGGACTCAGTCTCCAGGACTAGATTCTGTGATCTTCCACCATCAGAGCTTTTCAAGAAACCTGACTGGAGTCCAGTTTGAAAAGACAGCCCATGGACGTGTCAGTTTTTTTACCTTGTTGCCCTGGCCAGCACTGGGATATGTTTTACCTCCCCGGTGATGGGATATATTTCTGGGGCCGATATTCCTAATTAGAGCAGCCTCCAAACCTGGGCGTTATCATATCATAGGGGTATCTTGTGAAAACTGGACGAGTGCCTGAAGATGTTTTAAGCGAGGGGGCCTGGGTTGAAGTCCAACATCTCAGACATTCCTTGGTGTTCTGGGACTACATGCTGAGAACCACTGGTGGGGTGTTTGGATTTCCAATTTTCTGCCAAGCACCAGCAGCAGCATCAGCAGCAACAAGGAACCCTGGGGAAACTCATGCCCTCCACTCACCCAGCCCTGTTGAGTGAGGTCATATAAGGGGATTCAGAGGTTGTTTGGGTGTGATCTGGGTCAAAGAGCTGTGCCATGCCTTCCTCTACCTTAGATTTTTCTGATGGTTTTGGTTTAGGTAAAAACCAGCCATGACGCTCTAAACGGCAGGCTGTCCATTGAGAAACACTCCCCACTGTCTCTTGAAGAAGAGCCAGGGTCCCATGACATACTGAGTCATCTCCAGTAAGTTAGGTATTGAGAATGGTGGCTCCCCCTTTCCCACAACCCTCGCAAGTATTCAGCCATGAAAAGGTTTGTGAACCAAAGAAAAGGCTTATAATTAGTGGCATTTCCAAACTGACTTATTTTATCCTCTACTCTTATGCACTCCCTCAGCTTATGACATTTTCAAGCTTTAAAAGATATGGTGACCAGTTTCTGGATCACCCAAGGTTAAGAAGTTTAAATGGTCATCTAGAAAAAAAAATGCCAGTTTTCAGGGAGAACGGGACAGGCCAGGAAGTGGATGTTTCAGATTAGAATAAAGTCAAAGAGAGGCCAGGACCTCAGCTCTTGGGGTGACTGACGAAGGGACACAGATGTATCCTAGAAGTGATGTAAAGCAATGGGGAGGAGGTAGGAACTAGGGGAATCTAGCACTTCTGCTGGTGACCCAAACAGCAGACAGGAGGAAGCTTTGGATCATTCAGGAGGCAGCAGCACCACCTAGTGGCTGTCAGTAACAGAAGTCTCCTTGCTCTGCCTCAGCCAGCTAACTCCAAAGGGGAGGGGGTGGAGGCAGGAGGAGGGCATGGAGAGAGACAGGTAAGACAGAATTACTCTCATAGACCTTAATTGGCTTGACTCTATAGTTAGAAAACATACTGGGCAAAATGAAATTAAACATTTTCTACCCTAACATGTGCAGGATACCAAAAGAAAAGAAAATAATGTATAGAAAGTGGACATGAGGCTCAGTGGTTCAGAAAACTAGCTGCTTTTCCAGAGGACATGGGTTCTATTCTCAGCACCCACATGGCATGCTACAGCTACCTTTAACTCAACCTTCAGAGGATTTCTCTCTCTCTCTCTCTCTCTCTCTCTCTCTCTCTCTCTCTCTCTCTCTCTCTGTGTGTGTGTGTGTGTGTGTGTGTGTGTCTCTGTCTAACTGTCTCACACACATACACAAACACACACACGCACACACGCACACGCACACACACATGCACACACATGCATGCAAGCAAACCACCAATGCATATAAAATAAAATTTTAAAAAGAAAATGGCAATGATGTATACAGAGTGCTCGCTGGGTAAAACTTGTATTTGCTTTTTTGAACCTTGTTTTAAGCAGTTGGCTACCTGGCACGCACAGGCTAGCTGATGTGATTATCTGAGATTCAGCAGCTTGTTCTAGGATTGAAGTCCATTACACATCAAGATAGAATAAGGTTCACAGTGTATACAGACACCATTAGTCTAATTTTTGCATATTTCGGTCGAACTACATTTGATTGAATAGAATTACCATGAGAAATAACTCCCTGTCTACTCCTTCTCTCTTCAGCCATAACTAATCCAATATTAACATTACAGTGACCATTTAAACCAATAATTATGTTAATCATTGAAAACACTATTGTTGTTTCTAAGTCATTGATTCCAATTGTCTTTGATGTGTTGCTTTCGGTGGTAGTCAGGGGCAGGAAAGTGAGATCAGAGTACCCCAATAGGGAGTATTTTAACACGGACAGTGTTTAGAATTGATGGCTCCTGCTAATAATAGTGAAATAATTGTCGTGTGATATCTAATATTCAGTTAAAAATCTCAGAGTCATGTTATACTTATCTGTTTCTGAAGCCTACTATTCCCACTGTGCTTACTCCACTGAGCTTATTTACATTTATGTATCGTTCAATAAAAAATTGTGTTGCTATAACCAAATACCTAACGCGGTCATGAGGGGAGGTACTTATTTTGCTCTCCTGAGTGAGAGGTACAATCTATCATGGTAGGGAAGGATTGTACAATTCATGACAATAGACTCATGAGCCTAAGACTCTAACTATTGATGGGCAAGGAAGCCAAGAACAGACAGGAAGTGACAGCGTGTTACAAAACTTCAAGGCACTCACCCAATGGTCTACTATCTCCAGTGAGAGCCCAGCTCTGAAAGTCCACAAATTTATATGTGGTGATATATTATGTATGATTTGTCAAAGCTTGCCCGAGGATTCAAAAAGCAAAGCCAGTCAAAAGCTATTGCAATCAGGCAAAGGTGACACATACCTTTAATCCCAGCATCCATACCAGCTAGCCAGGCAGTGGTGGCACACGCTTTGGGTGGATTTCTGTGAGTTTGAAACCCCCCAGGGATACACTAGAGTGAATCAGTCTATAAGATTACCAGAGCTCATGCCTTTAATCCCAGCTCTAGAGAGGCATATAAAAAACAGAAACCCAATGTCTCAGGCTGCATTGTGAGATTTGGTCTCTAGGCACCCTGAGGAGAGGCAGCATTCTGAGGTTTCCTAGAGATCTTGCAGGGACAGGATCACCCCCTTTTAGACTGAGGTAGAAGTAAGTGCTAGTGTCTTGGCTGCTTTGCTGCTCTGACCTTCAGCTTGATGCTTGAACCCCAATATCTGTATCCGGGTTTTTATTTTTGGTGTTACAGTTACACACCTGGAAGTGTGCAGCAACACATGGAGGAGAGACCTTCCACACCGAACTATGGTGTTCCACTCTTGTCCCCTCTGACTCACACGAGTATCTGGTGTCTATTAATCATCTGCAGGCTGTCCAGGGAATGGGCCTGGCCTTTATGGTCTACACTAAGGCCATTAGAAGCATGGAAGTGTCCCAGCTGTGGTCAGTTCTCTACTTCTCCATGCTGCTGATGATGCTGGGTATGGGGATCCTGCTTGGACACACAGTGGCCATGCTCACCCATCTGACAGACAGCAAGGTCTTCTCCAGCTACCCACCCAAGGCGGCCATTGCAGGTGAGGACACCAGGCAGTGGAGGCTGGGCAACTATGGATGGCAAAATGCAAGACAATCAGTGGAGGGGTCTTATTAGGGGCCACGTGCTGCTAAGACAACCCCAGAGGGGCTGCAGGGATGTAGCTGTGCTCCTGCAATGGTGATACTCAGCTCCACTTGGATCAGTTTTTCTAGGAGCTGTTTGCACATGCAATATGCACCACAGAGACCCATTTTTTTATTTCACCACCTTGCCACCCAGCCAGGATCATGAAAACCCTCCTGTGCTTCTGATGGCACTATGTCCATGATAGATAATGTCACTTCTGATCACATGTCCTAGTTATCATGTGGGATGTATCCTCTTCCCCGTTCCTCGAAGCTTGATAGCACTTGGTATTTTTTTTTTTTCATAAATTGGGACACTGTGGTCCACTGTACAAATGCATGTAGCTCTCAATCTAGCACTTAATCATCTCCTGAGAGAGCAACGCAGTGTTTGACATAATATGGTATGGCAGTGGGAAGGGCTACTATGAATTCAGAGGCACCATGCAAAGCCTTGGGAAGTCAGACGAAAACCTGGAAAGAGTCAAATATTGACTCTGCCATGTTGTACTACAGGGAGATATCAGACAACACTAAGCCCTGACATCCCGGTACACAAGGGATCCCTGACTACTACTTTGGAGGCTTAATCTGCTAAGGTTGATGACCAGACCCAAGCAAGTGATAGCAGCTATGTAAATTGTAATTTCCTCCCAAACCAATCCTTCTCTAGGACCCCACACCACATTTCAGTCCAATTCTCACAGTCTCAAGGGCTATGTTTTGGTATGTTCAGCATTCCTAGACTTTCAGCCATTATGATGTCCCCTAAAGTGCAACAACCTAACTGTTGTTGTTGTTTTCCTGCTATGAAATCCCCTGCAAAGAAGCTTTTAAAGCTGATGTGGGGACTCGCCCTCCACAGCAAACCTAGGTATCTATGGCTCTTGTTGACATCTAATGTGGGATGACTCAGGGAGTCTCAGAGAGATGAGCTGCAATCTGGTGCTCCTGGTCAGGTGTGCCACATCAACTGTGCCATCGGCATAGAGTTCACCATAGAGGCTGGGAAATACTGGTTTGACATCTTCAATGACTCTGCAGGCACGCTGTCCCTGCTGCTCCGCATGGTGGTGGAGATCCTAGCTGTGTGCTAAGTGTATGGGCTAAAGAGGTAAGGAGACTCCAGAACCTGCCTGCTATAGAGGGCAGAGAATCTGTAGGGAAACATGCAGAAGAAAATCATCTTTCCTCTATGCGCATTTCAGTTTTAGATACCAGAACTGGCAGTTTAGTCTCTGCCCTCTGATCTCAGCTATCACTTACTTCCTCAGTTTACCTGTATCCAACAGTTTCTTTTTCTAAACGTTTCTTTTTTTTTTTTTCCTTTCCCATGTTGTATCGTGGTGTGTTTGCCTGCTAGCCCTGCTCTATTTGTGGCTTTCTGGGATGGGACTCAGTCTCCAGGACTAGATTCTGTGATCTTCCACCATCAGAGCTTTTCAAGAAACCTGACTGGAGTCCAGTTTGAAAAGACAGCCCATGGACGTGTCAGTTTTTTTACCTTGTTGCCCTGGCCAGCACTGGGATATGTTTTACCTCCCCGGTGATGGGATATATTTCTGGTGCCGATATTCTTATTAGGGCAGCCTCCAAGCCTGGGCGTTATCATATCATAGGGGTATCTTGTGAAAACTGGACGAGTGCCTGAAGATGTTTTAAGCAAGGGGGCCTGGGTTGAAGTCGAACATCTCAGACATTCCTTGGTGTTCTGGGACTACATGCTGAGAACCACTGGTGGGGTGTTTGGATTTCCAATTTTCTGCCAAGCACCAGCAGCAGCATCAGCAGCAACAAGGAACCCTGGGGAAACTCATGCCCTCCACTCACCCAGCCCTGTTGAGTGAGGTCATATAAGGGGATTCAGAGGTTGTTTGGGTGTGATCTGGGTCAAAGAGCTGTGCCATGCCTTCCTCTACCTTAGATTTTTCTGATGGTTTTGGTTTAGGTAAAAACCAGCCATGACGCTCTAAACGGCAGGCTGTCCATTGAGAAACACTCCCCACTGTCTCTTGAAGAAGAGCCAGGGTCCCATGACATACTGAGTCATCTCCAGTAAGTTAGGTATTGAGAATGGTGGCTCCCCCCTTTCCCACAACCCTCGCAAGTATTCAGCCATGAAAAGGTTTGTGAACCAAAGAAAAGGCTTATAATTTGTGGCATTTCCAAACTGACTTATTTTATCCTCTACTATTATGCACTCCCTCAGCTTATGACATTTTCAAGCTTTTAAAGATATGGTGACCAGTTTCTGGATCACCCAAGGTTAAGAAGTTTACATGGTCATCTAGAAAAAAAAATGCCAGTTTTCAGGGAGAACAGGACAGGCCAGAAGTGGATGTTTCAGATTAGAATAAAGTCAAAGAGAGGCCAGGACCTCAGCTCTTGGGGTGACTGAAGAAGGGACACAGATATATCCTAGAAGTGATGTAAAGCAATGGGGAGGAGGTAGGAACTCGGGAATCTTGCACTTCTGCTGGTGACCCAAACAGCAGACAGGAGGAAGCTTTGGCTCATTCAGGAGGCAGCAGCACCACCTAGTGGCTGTCAGTAACAGAAGTCTCCTTGCTCTGCCTCAGCCAGCTAACTCCAAAGGGGAGGGGGTGGAGGGAGGAGGAGGGCATGGAGAGAGACAGGTAAGACAGAATTACTCTCATAGACCTTAACTGGCTTGACTCTATAGTGAGAAAACATACTGGGCAAAATGAAATTAAACATGTTCTACCCTAACATGTGCAGGATACCAAAAGAAAAGAAAATAATGTATAGAAAGTGGACATGAGTCTCAGTGGTTCAGAAAACTAGCTGCTTTTACAGAGGACATAGGTTCTATTCTCAGCACCCACAAGGCATGCTACAGCTACCTTTAACTCAACCTTCAGAGGATTTCTCTCTCTCTCTCTCTCACTCTGTGTGTGTGTGTGTGTCTCTCTCTCACACACATACACAAACACACACACACAAACACGCACCCACACACACATGCACACACATGCATGCAAGCAAAACACCAATGCATATAAAATAAAATTTTAAAAAGAAAATGGCAATGATGTATACAGAGTGCTCGTTGGGTAAAACTTGTATTTGCTTTTATGAACCTTGTTTCAAGCAGTTGGCTACCTGGCACACACAGGCTAGCTGATGTGATTATCTGAGATTCAGCAGCTTGTTCTAGGATTGAAGTCCATTACACATCAAGATAGAATAAGGTTCACAGTGTATACAGACACCATTAGTCTAATTTTTGCATATTTCGGTCGAACTACATTTGATTGAATAGAATTACCATGAGAAATAACTCCCTGTCTACTCCTTCTCTCTTCAGCCATAACTAATCCAATATTAACATTACAGTGACCATTTAAACCAATAATTATGTTAATCATTGAAAACACTATTGTTGTTTCTAAGTCATTGATTCCAATTGTCTTTGATGTGTTGCTTTCGGTGGTAGTCAGGGGCAGGAAAGTGAGATCAGAGTACCCCAATAGGGAGTATTTTAACACGGACATTGTTTAGAATTGATGGCTCCTGCTAATAATAGTGAAATAATTGTTGTGTGATATCTAATATTCAGTTAAAAATCTCAGAGTCATGTTATACTTATCTGTTTCTAAAGCCTACTATTCCCACTGTGCTTACTCCACTGAGCTTATTTACATTTATGTATCGTTCAATACAAAATTGTGTTCCTATAACCAAATACCTAACGCGGTCATGAGGGAGGTACTTATTTTGCTCTCCTGAGTGAGAGGTACAATCTATCATGGTGGAGAAGGATTGTACAATTCATGACAATAGACTCATGAGCCTAAGACTCTAACTATTGATGGGCAAGGAAGCCAAGAACAGACAGGAAGTGACAGCGGGCTACAAAACTTCAAGGCACTCACCCAATGGTCTACTATCTCCAGTGAGAGCCCAGCTCTGAAAGTCCACAAATTTATATGTGGTGATATATTATGTATGATTTGTCAAAGCTTGCCCGAGGATTCAAAAAGCAAAGCCAGTCAAAAGCTATTGCAATCAGCCAAAGGTGACACATACCTTTAATCCCAGCATCCATACCAGCTAGCCAGGCAGTGGTGGCACACGCTTTGGGTGGATTTCTGTGAGTTTGAAACCCCCCAGGGATACACTAGAGTGAATCAGTCTATAAGATTACCAGAGCTCATGCCTTTAATCCCAGCTCTAGAGAGGCATATAAAAAACAGATACCCAATGTCTCAGGCTGCATTGTGAGATTTGGTCTCTAGGCACCCTGAGGAGAGGCAGCATTCTGAGGTTTCCTAGAGATCTTGCAGGGACAGGATCACCCCCTTTTAGACTGAGGTAGAAGTAAGGGCTAGTGTCTTGGCTGCTTTGCTGCTCTGACCTTCAGCTTGATGCTTGAACCCCAATATCTGTCTCTGGGTTTTTATTTTTGGTGTTACAGTTACACACCTGGAAGTGTGCAGCAACACATGGAGGAGAGACCTTCCACGTCCGAACTATGGTGTTCCACTCTTGTCCCCTCTGACTCACACGAGTATCTGGTGTCTATTAATCATCTGCAGGCTGTCCAGGGCATGGGCCTGGTCTTTATCGTCTACACTGAGGCCATTAGAAGCATGGAAGTGTCCCAGCTGTGGTCAGTTCTCTACTTCTTCATGCTGCTGATGATGCTGGGTATGGGGATCCTGCTTGGACACACAGTGGCCATGCTCACCTATCTGACAGACAGCAAGGTCTTCTCCAGCTACCAACCCAAGGCGGCCATTGCAGGTGAGGACACCAGGCAGTGGAGGCTGGGCAACTATGGATGGCAAAATGCAAGACAATCAGTGGAGGGGTCTTATTAGGGGCCACGTGCTGCTAAGACAACCCCAGAGGGGCTGCAGGGATGTAGCTGTGCTCCTGCAATGGTGATACTCAGCTCCACTTGGATCAGTTTTTCTAGGAGCTGTATGCACATGCAATATGCACCACAGAGACCCATTTTTTATTTCACCACCTTGCCACCCAGCCAGGATCATGAAAGCCCTCATGTGCCTCTGATGGCACTATGTCCATGATAGATAATGTCACTTCTGATCACATGTCCTAGTTATCATGTGGGATGTATCCTCTTCCCCGTTCCTCGAAGCTTGATAGCACTTGGTATTTTTTTTCATAAATTGGGATACTGTGGTCCACTGTACAAATGCATGTAGCTCTCAATCCAGCACTTAATCATCTCCTGAGGGAGCAACCCGGTGTTTGACATAATATGGTATGGCAGTGGGAAGGGCTACTATGAATTCAGAGTCACCATGCAAAGCCTTGGGAAGTCAGACGAAAACCTGGAAAGAGTCAAATATTGACTCTGCCATGTTGTACTACAGGGAGATATCAGACAACACTAAGCCCTGACATCCCGGTACACAAGGGATCCCTGACTACTACTTTGGAGGCTTAATCTGCTAAGGTTGATGACCAGACCCAAGCAAGTGATAGCAGCTATGTAAATTGTAATTTCCTCCCAAACCAATCCTTCTCTAGGACCCCACACCACATTTCAGTCCAATTCTCACAGTCTCAAGGTCTATGTTTTGGTATGTTCAGCATTCCTAGACTTTCAGCCATTATGATGTCCCCTAAAGAGCAACAACCTAACTGTTGTTGTTTTCCTGCTATGAAATCCCCTGCAAAGCAGCCCTTAAAGCTGATGTGGGGACTCGCCCTCCACAGCAAACCTAGGTATCTATGGCTCTTGTTGACATCTAATGTGGGATGACTCAGGGAGTCTCAGAGAGGTGAGCTGCAATCTGGTGCTCCTGGTCAGGTGTGCCACATCAACTGTGCCATCGGCATAGAGTTCACCATAGAGGCTGGGAAATACTGGTTTGACATCTTCAATGATGCTGCAGGCACGCTGTCCCTGCTGCTCAGCATGGTGGTGGAGATCCTAGCTGTGTGCTAAGTGTATGGGCTAAAGAGGTAAGAAGACTCCAGAACCTGCCTGCTATAGAGGGCAGAGAATCTGTAGGGAAACATCCAGAAGAAAATCATCTTTCCTCTATGCGCATTTCAGTTTTAGATACCAGAACTGGCAGTTTAGTCTCTGCCCTCTGATCTCAGCTATCACTTACTTCCTCAGTTTACCTGTATCCAACAGTTTCTTTTTCTAAACGTTTCCTTTTTTTTTTTTTTTTCCTTTCCCATGTTGTATCGTGGTGTGTTTGCCTGCTAGCCCTGCTCTATTTGTGGCTTTCTGGGATGGGACTCAGTCTCCAGGACTAGATTCTGTGATCTTCCACCATCAGAGCTTTTCAAGAAACCTGACTGGAGTCCAGTTTGAAAAGACAGCCCATGGACGTGTCAGTTTTTTTACCTTGTTGCCCTGGCCAGCACTGGGATATGTTTTACCTCCCTGGTGATGGGATATATTTCTGGGGCCGATATTCCTAATTAGAGCAGCCTCCAAACCTGGGCGTTATCATATCATAGGGGTATCTTGTGAAAACTGGACGAGTGCCTGAAGATGTTTTAAGCGAGGGGGCCTGGGTTGAAGTCCAACATCTCAGACATTCCTTGGTGTTCTGGGACTACATGCTGAGAACCACTGGTGGGGTGTTTGGATTTCCAATTTTCTGCCAAGCACCAGCAGCAGCATCAGCTGCAACAAGGAACCCTGGGGAAACTCATGCCCTCCACTCACCCAGCCCTGTTGAGTGAGGTCATATAAGGGGATTCAGAGGTTGTTTGGGTGTGATCTGGGTCAAAGAGCTGTGCCATGCCTTCCTCTACCTTAGATTTTTCTGATGGTTTTGGTTTAGGTAAAAACCAGCCATGACGCTCTAAACGGCAGGCTGTCCATTGAGAAACACTCCCCACTGTCTCTTGAAGAAGAGCCAGGGTCCCATGACATACTGAGTCATCTCCAGTAAGTTAGGTATTGAGAATGGTGGCTCCCCCCTTTCCCACAACCCTCGCAAGTATTCAGCCATGAAAAGGTTTGTGAACCAAAGAAAAGGCTTATAATTTGTGGCATTTCCAAACTGACTTATTTTATCCTCTACTCTTATGCACTCCCTCAGCTTATGACATTTTCAAGCTTTTAAAGATATGGTGACCAGTTTCTGGATCACCCAAGGTTAAGAAGTTTACATGGTCATCTAGAAAAAAAAAATGCCAGTTTTCAGGGAGAACGGGACAGGCCAGAAGTGGATGTTTCAGATTAGAATAAAGTCAAAGAGAGGCCAGGACCTCAGCTCTTGGGGTGACTGAAGAAGGGACACAGATATATCCTAGAAGTGATGTAAAGCAATGGGGAGGAGGTAGGAACTCGGGAATCATGCACTTCTGCTGGTGACCCAAACAGCAGACAGGAGGAAGCTTTGGCTCATTCAGGAGGCAGCAGCACCACCTAGTGGCTGTCAGTAACAGAAGTCTCCTTGCTCTGCCTCAGCCAGCTAACTCCAAAGGGGAGGGGGTGGAGGGAGGAGGAGGGCATGGAGAGAGACAGGTAAGACAGAATTACTCTCATAGACCTTAACTGGCTTGACTCTATAGTGAGAAAACATACTGGGCAAAATGAAATTAAACATGTTCTACCCTAACATGTGCAGGATACCAAAAGAAAAGAAAATAATGTATAGAAAGTGGACATGAGGCTCAGTGGTTCAGAAAACTTGCTGCTTTTCCAGAGGACATGGGTTCTATTCTCAGCACCCACAAGGCATGCTACAGCTACCTTTAACTCAACCTTCAGAGGATTTCTCTCTCTCTGTGTGTGTGTTTGTGTCTCTCTCTCTCGGTCTGTCTCACACACATACACAAACACACACACACACACACACGCACCCACACACACATGCACACACATGCATGCAAGCAAAAACACCAATGCATATAAAATATAAATTTTAAAAAGAAAATGGCAATGATGTATACAGAGTGCTCGTTGGGTAAAACTTGTATTTGCTTTTTTGAACCTTGTTTCAAGCAGTTGGCTTCCTGGCACGCACAGGCTAGCTGATGTGATTATCTGAGGTTCAGCAGCTTGTTCTACGATTGAAGTCCATTACACATCAAGATAGAATAAGGTTCACAGTGTATACAGACACCATTAGTCTAATTTTTGCATATTTCAGTCGAACTACATCTGAGTGAATAAAATTACCATGAGAAATAACTCCCTGTCTACTCCTTCTCTCTTCAGCCATAACTAATCCAATATTAACATTACAGTGACCATTTAAACCAATAATTATGTTAATCATTGAAAACACTATTGTTGTTTCTAAGTCATTGATTCCAATTGTCTTTGATGTGTTGCTTTCGGTGGTAGTCAGGGGCAGGAAAGTGAGATCAGAGTACCCCAATAGGGAGTATTTTAACACGGACATTGTTTAGAATTGATGGCTCCTGCTAATAATAGTGAAATAATTGTTGTGTGATATCTAATATTCAGTTAAAAATCTCAGAGTCATGTTATACTTATCTGTTTCTGAAGCCTACTATTCCCACTGTGCTTACTCCACTGAGCTTATTTACATTTATGTATCGTTCAATAAAAAATTGTGTTGCTATAACCAAATACCTAACGCGGTCATGAGGGAGGTACTTATTTTGCTCTCCTGAGTGAGAGGTACAATCTATCATGGTGGAGAAGGATTGTACAATTCATGACAATAGACTCATGAGCCTAAGACTCTAACTATTGATGGGCAAGGAAGCCAAGAACGGACAGGAAGTGACAGCGGGCTACAAAACTTCAAGGCACTCACCCAATGGTCTACTATCTCCAGTGAGAGCCCAGCTCTGAAAGTCCACAAATTTATATGTGGTGATATATTATGTATGATTTGTCAAAGCTTGCCCGAGGATTCAAAAAGCAAAGCCAGTCAAAAGCTATTGCAATCAGCCAAAGGTGACACATACCTTTAATCCCAGCATCCATACCAGCTAGCCAGGCAGTGGTGGCACACGCTTTGGGTGGATTTCTGTGAGTTTGAAACCCCCAGGGATACACTAGAGTGAATCAGTCTATAAGATTACCAGAGCTCATGCCTTTAATCCCAGCTCTAGAGAGGCATATAAAAAACAGAAACCCAATGTCTCAGGCTGCATTGTGAGATTTGGTCTCTAGGCACCCTGAGGAGAGGCAGCATTCTGAGGTTTCCTAGAGATCTTGCAGGGACAGGATCACCCCCTTTTAGACTGAGGTAGAAGTAAGTGCTAGTGTCTTGGCTGCTTTGCTGCTCTGACCTTCAGCTTGATGCTTGAACCCCAATATCTGTCTCTGGGTTTTTATTTTTGGTGTTACAGTTACACACCTGGAAGTGTGCAGCAACACATGGAGGAGAGACCTTCCACGTCCGAACTATGGTGTTCCACTCTTGTCCCCTCTGACTCACACGAGTATCTGGTGTCTATTAATCATCTGCAGGCTGTCCAGGGCATGGGCCTGGTCTTTATCGTCTACACTGAGGCCATTAGAAGCAAGGAAGTGTCCCAGCTGTGGTCAGTTCTCTACTTCTTCATGCTGCTGATGATGCTGGTATGGGGATCCTGCTTGGACACACAGTGGCCATGCTCACCCATCTGACAGACAGCAAGGTCTTCTCCAGCTACCAACCCAAGGCGGCCATTGCAGGTGAGGACACCAGGCAGTGGATGCTTGGCAACTATGGATGGCAAAATGCAAGACAATCAGTGGAGGGGACTTATTAGGGGCCACGTGCTGCTAAGACAACCCCAGAGGGGCTGCAGGGATGTAGCTGTGCTATGGTATTATGGTTATGGTTAGTGTTATGGTTAGGTGGAGGGTTCAGATTAGGGATGGTTAGGGTTAGCTTTAACGTGGGTGATAATGTGAGGTTTAGGGTTTGTGTTATGTTAGTGTTAGTCTTAGTGTTAGATTACAGTTTGGTTAGAGTCACGGATTGGGTTAGTGTTTGTCCTAGCTTATGGTTATGCTTAGGGTTATCGTCAGTGTTAGCGTTAGGTTAGCGTTGGTGTTAGGTTAACGTTCGTGTTAATTTTAGGTTTAGTGTTATGTTTTGGCTGTGTGAAACATTTAGTTAGTGGTAGCATTATTGTTATGTTACGGTTAGAGTTAGGTTAGGGTTAGGTTTACAGTTTTTGTTAGGGTTAAATTTCAGTTTGATGTTAGTGTTAATGTTAGTTTAGGTTAGGGTTCGTGTTAGTATTTTGTTTTAATTGCAATACGTAAATTGATACTGTTAATGCTAGTGTAATGGATAGTTCAGGGTCAGTTTAAGTGATAGTGGTATGTCTAGATTTATAGTGTTAGTTTTAGGTATAGGGTTAGTGGTTAAGATTATGGTAAGAATAAGGGTTATTGTTAAGTGTAGGGTTGGTTTATCGCCGTGGTTACACTATCTCTTAAGGTTATAGTTAGTTATATGGTTAGGGTTAGCTTTAGCATTATGGTGACCGTTAGTTTAGTATTTGGGTTAGGGTTTAGGTTAGGGTTAGGCTTCTTGTTATGGTTACCGTTCGATTTTGTTAGGGTTACAGTTAGTATTAGGGGTAGTGTTTCTTAGTTCGTTTAGGGATAAGGTCAAAGTTTGCATTGGTTTAGTAGTATGGTCAGATCAAGTGATACGGTTATGCTTTGTGTTAGGGTTAGGTTTATTATTAGTGTTAGTTTTAGTGTTAACTTTAGGTTAGGCCTAGGGTTAGAGTTAAGGTTATTGTTGGGTTATGGGTTCGTGCTACTTTAGCGTTATTATTAGTGGTAGGGTTAGGTTTCAGGTTTTTTTTAGAGGTAAATTTAGGTTATAGTTTAGTTAGTGTTAATGTTATCGTTAGGGTTAGTGGTTAGAATGAGTGTTCTGTTTAGTGTTTGTGTTAGCACTATGTTTAGAGTTAGTGTTATGGTTAGGGTTAGTTTTATGGATTGGAATAGGTTTAGGTTAGGCTTATGATATGCTTAGGATTAGGGTTAATATTCGGGTTAGCGTTAGTGTTATGGTTATGGTTATTGTTATGGTTAGGAGGAGGGTTCAGAATAGGGATTGCTTAGTGTTAGCGTTAGGGTTGGTGATAATGTGAGGTTTTGGGTATGAGTTTGTGTTAGTGTTAGTCTTAGCATTAGATTGTGGTTTGCTTAGAGTCACGGTTATGGTAAGTGCATGTGTTAGGTTTGGGTTAGGCTTAGGGTTCAGTGTTAGTGTTAGGATTGGTGTTAGGTAAAGGTTTGGGTTAGTTTTAGTTTTTGTGTTGGGTTTTGGCTGGGCATTACATTTAGTTAGTTGTAGTATTATGGTTACTTTTAGGGTTAGGATTAGCTTACGGTTGGGGTTAGTGTTTATGTTAGGGTTAAGTTTCAGGGTTAGGTTAGGGTTAGTGTCAAGGATTGGAATAGTTTTAGGTTAAGGTTAAGTTATGCTTAGGTTTAGTCTTAATATTAGTGTTAAGGTTAGTGTTATGGTTATGGTTAGTGTTACGGTTCGGTGGAGGGTTCAGATTAGGGATTGTTAGGGTTAGCTTTAAGGTTGGTGATCATGTGAGGTTTATGATTTTAGTTGTGTTAGTGTTAGTCATAGTGATAGATTACGTTAGAGTCACGTTAGATTTGGTTAGAGTCACAGTTTGGGTTAGTGTTTGTCTTAGGTAATGGTTATGCTTAGGGTTATCGTCAGTGTTAGCTTTAGGTTAGGGTTGGTGTTAGGTTAAAGTTCGTGTCAGTTTTAGATTTAGTGTTGGGTTTTGGCTGTGCGATACATTTAGTAGGTGGTAGCATTATTGTTATGTTTAGGGTTAGAGTTAGGTTAGGGTTAGATTTACAGTTTTTGTTAGGGTTAACTTTCAGGTTGATGTTAGTCTTAATGTTAGTTTAGGTTAGGGTTAGTGTTAGTGTTTTTGCTTTAGTGTGCATTACGTATATTGATGCTGTTAATGCTAGGGGAATAGATAGTTCAGGGTCAGTTTAAGTGATAGTGGTATGTCTAGATTTTACTGTTAGTTTTAGGGTTAGGGTTAGTGCTTACGATTATGGTAAGCGTTAAGGGTTAGTGGTAGGTGTAGGGTTGGGTTTAGCGCCGAGGTTTCACTTTCTGTTAGGTTTATGGCTAGTTTTATGTATAGGGTTAGGTTTAGCATTATGGTGAGCGTTACTTTAGGATTTGGGTTAGGGTTAAGGTTAGGGTTAGGCTTCGTGCTAGGGTTAGTGTGACGTTTATGACAGGGTTACAGTCAGTGTTAGTGGTAGCGTTTGTTAGTGGGTTTGGGGTTACGGTTAGAGTTTGCATTAGTTTTTGTCGTATGGTCAGGTCAAGTTATACGGTTATGCTTTGTGTTAGGGTTAGGTTAGTATTACGTTTATTATTAGTGTTAGTGTTAGTGTTAAGTTTAGGTTAGGCTTAGGGTTAGGGTTAAGGTTATTGTTGGGTTTTGGGTGTATGTTACTTTAGCGTTAATGTTAGGTTTCAGGTTTTTTTTTTAGAGTTAAAGTGGGGTTTATAGTTTAGTTAGTGTTAATGTTATCATTAGGGTTAGTGGTTAGAATGAGTGTTCTGTTTATTGTTTGTGTTAGCACTATGTTTAGAGTTAGTGTTATGGTTAGGGTTAGTTTTATGGATTGGAATAGGTTTAGGTTAGGCTTATGATATGTGTAGGATTAGGGTTAATATTCGTGGTAGCGTCAGTGTTATGGTTATGGTTATTGTTATGGTTAGGAGGAGGGTTCAGAATAGGGATTGCTTAGTGATAGCGTTAGGGATGGTGATAATGTGAGGTTTTGTGTTTGAGTTTGTGTTCGTGTTAGTCTTAGCATTAGATTGTGGTTTGCTTAGAGTCACGGTCATGGTAAGTGCATGTGTTAGGTTTGGGTTAGGCTTACGGTTCAGTGTTAGTGTTAGGTTAGGATTGGTGTTAGGTTAAGATTTGGGTTAGTTTTAGTTTTCGTGTTGGGCTTGGCTGGCGTTACATTTAGTTAGTTGTAATATTATTGTTACTTTTAGGGTTAGGATTAGCTTAGTGTTGGGGTTAGTGTTTATGTTAGGGTTAAGTTTCAGGGGTAATGTTAGGGTTAATGTAACTTTAGGTTAGGGTTAGTGTCATGGATTGGAATAGGTTTAGGTTAAGGTTATGTTATGCTTAGCTTTAGTCTTAATATTAGTGTTAGGGTTAGTGTTATTGTTATGGTTAGTGTTATGGTTAGGTGGAGGGTTCAGATTAGGGATTGTTAGGGTTAGCTTTAAGGTTGGTGATCATGTGAGGTTTAGGGTTTGAGTTGTGTTAGTGTTAGTCATAGTGTTAGATTACGTTAGAGTCACGTTAGATTTGATTAGAGTCACGGTTTCGGTTAGTGTTTTTCTTAGGTTATGGTTATGCTTAGGTTTATCGTCAGGTTAGCGTTAGGTTAGGGTTAGTGTTAGGTTAACGTTCGTGTCAGTTTTCGGTTTAGTGTTGGGTTTTAGCTGTGCGATACATTTACTTAGTGGGAGCATTATTGTCATGTTTAGGGTTAGAGTTAGGTTAGGGTTAGGTTTACAGTTTTTGTTAGGGTTAACTTTCAGGTTGATGTTAGTGTTAATGTTAGTTTAGGTTAGGGTTAGTGTTAGTGTTTTGCTTTAGTTTGCATTACGTATATTGATGCTGGTAATGCTAGGGGAATGGATAGTTCAGGGTCTGTTTAAGTGATAGTGGTATGTCTAGATTTTACTGTTAGTTTTAGGGTTAGGGTTAGTGCTTATGATTATGGTAAGCGTTAGGGTTAGTGGTAGGTGTAGGGTTGGGTTTAGCGCCGTGGTTTCACTTTCTGTTAGGTTTATGGCTAGTTTTATGGTTAGGGTTAGGTTGAGCATTATGGTGAGCGTTACTTTAGGATTTGGGTTAGGGTTAACGTTAGGGTTAGGCTTCGTGCTAGGGTTAGTGTGAGGTTTATAACAGTGTTACAGTCAGTGTTAGGGGTAGCGTTTGTTAGTGGGTTTAGGGTTACGGTTAGAGTTTGCATTAGTTTTTGTCGTATGGTCAGGTCAAGTGATACGTTTAGGCTTTGTGTTAGGGTTAGGTTAGTATTACGTTTATTATTAGTGTTAGTGTTAGTGTTAAGATTAGGTTAGGCTTAGGGTTAGGGTTAAGGTTATCGTTGGTTTTCGGTGTGTGATACTTTAGCGTTAATGTTAGGTTTCAGGTTTTTTTTAAGTTAAAGTGGGGTTTATAGTTTAGTTAGTGTTAATGTTATCGTTAGGGTTAGTGGTTAGAATGAGTGTTATGTTTAGTGTTTGTGTTAGCACTATGTTTAGAGTTAGTGTTATGGTTAGGGTTAGTTTTATGGATTGGA
Organism: Phodopus roborovskii; assembly: GCF_943737965.1. NCBI lineage: Eukaryota > Metazoa > Chordata > Mammalia > Rodentia > Cricetidae > Phodopus > Phodopus roborovskii. The sequence goes on from NW_026125821.1 coordinate 69,432, forward strand.
ATAGGTTTAGGTTAGGCTTATGATATGTTTAGGATTAGGGTTAATATTCGTGTTAGCGTCAGTGTTATGGTTATGGTTATTGTTATGGTTAGGAGGAGGGTTCAGAATTGTGATTGCTTAGTGTTTGCGTTAGGGTTGGTGATAATGTGAGGTTTTGGGTTTGAGTTTGTGTTAGTGTTATTCTTAGCATTAGATTGTGGTTTGCTTAGAGTCACGGTCATGGTAAGTGCATGTGTTAGGTTTGGGTTAGGCTTAGGGTTCAGTGTTAATGTTAGGTTAGCATTGGTGTTAGGTTAAGGTTTGGGTTAGTTTTAGTTTTCGTGTTGGGTTTTGCCTGGCGTTACATTTAGTTAGTTGTAATATTATGGTTAATTTTAGGGTTAGGATTAGCTTAGGGTTGGGGTTAGTGTTTATGTTAGGGTTAAGTTTCAGGGGTAATGTTAGGTTTAATGTAACTTTAGGTAAGGGTTAGTGTCATGGATTGGAATAGGTTTAGGATAAGGTTATGTTATGCTTAGCTTTAGTCTTAATATTTTTGTTAGGGTTAGTGTTATGGTTATGGTTAGTGTTACGCTTAGGTGGAGGGTTCAGATTAGGGATTGTTAGGGTTAGCTTTAAGGTTGGTGATCATGTAAGGTTTAGGGTTTGAGTTGTGTTAGTGTTAGTCATAGTGTTAGATTACGTTAGATTCACGTTAGATTTGGTGAGAGTCACGGTTTGGGTTAGTGTTTGTCTTAGTTTATGGATATGCTTAGGGTTATCATCAAGTTAACGTTAGGTTATGGTTGGTGTTAGGTTAACGTTCGTGTCAGATTTAGCTTTAGTGTTGGGTTTTGGCTGTGCGATACATTTAGTTAGTGGTAGCATTATTGTCATGTTTAGGGTTAGAGTTATGTTAGGGTTAGGTTTACAGTTTTTGTTAGGTTAACTTTCAGGTTGATGTTAGTGTTAATGTTAATTTAGGTTAGGGTTGGAGTTAGTGTTTTGCTTTAGTGTGCATTACGTGTATTGATGCTGTTAATGCTAGGGGAATGGATAGTTCAGGGTCTGTTTAAGTGATAGTGGTATGTCTAGATTTTAATGTTACTTTTAGGTTTAGGGTTAGTGCTTATGATTATGGTAAGCGTTAGGGTTAGTGGTAGGTGTAGGGTTGGGTTTAGCACCGTGGTTTCTCTTTCTGTTAGGTTTATGGCTAGTTTTATGGTTAGGGTTAGGTTTAGCATTATGGTGAGAGTTACTTTAGGAATGGGGATAGGGTTAAGGTTAGGGTTAGGCTTCGTGCTAGGGTTAGTGTGAGGTTTATGACAGTGTTACAGTCAGTGTTAGGGGTAGCGTTTGTTAGTGTGTTCAGGGTTACAGTTAGAGTTTGCATTAGTTTTTGTCGTATGGTCAGGTCAAGTTATATGGTTACGCTTTGTGTTAGGGTTAGGTTAGTATTACGTTTATTATTAGTGTTAGTGTTAGTGTTAAGTTTAGGTTAGGCTTAGGTTTAGGGTTAAGGTTATCGTTGGTTTTGGGTGTGTGTTACTTTAGCGTTAATGTTAGGTTTCAGGTTTTTTTTTTAAGTTAAAGTGGGGTTTATAGTTTAGTTAGTGTTAATGTTATCGTTAGGGTTAGTGGTTAGAATGAGTGTTCTGTTTAGTGTTTGTGTTAGCACTATGTTTAGAGTTAGTGTTATGGTTAGGGTTAGTTTTATGGATTGGAATAGGTTTAGGTTAGGCTTATGATATGCTTAGGATTAGGGTTAATATTCGTGTTAGCGTCAGTGTTATGGTTATGGTTATTGTTATGGTTAGGAGGAGGGTTCAGAATAGGGATTGCTTAGTGTTAGAGTTAGGGTTGGTGATAATGTGAGGTTTTGGGTTTGAGTTGGTGTTAGTGTTAGTCTTAGCATTAGATTGTGGTTTGCTTAGAGTCACGGTCATGGTAAGTACATGTGTTAGGTTTGGGTTAGGCTTAGGGTTCAGTGTTAATGTTAGGTTAGCATTGGTGTTAGGTTAAGGTTTGGGTTAGTTTTAGTTTTCGTGTTCGGTTTTGCCTGGTGTTACATTTAGTTAGTTGTAATATTATGGTTACTTTTAGGGTTAGGATTAGCTTAGTGTTGGGGTTAGTGTTTATGTTAGGGTTAAGTTTCAGGGGTAATGTTAGGGTTAATGTAACTTTAGGTTAGGGTTAGTGTCATGGATTGGAATAGGTTTAGGTTAAGGTTATGTTATGCTTAGCTTTAGTCTTAATATTTGTGTTAGGGTTAGTGTTATGGTTATGGTTAGTGTTACGGTTAGGTGGAGGGTTCAGATTAGGGATTGTTAGGGTAGCTTTAAGGTTGGTGATCATGTGAGGTTTAGGGTTTGAGTTGTGTTAGTGTTAGTCATAGTGTTAGATTACGTTAGATTCACGTTAGATTTGGTGAGAGTCACGGTTTGTGTTAGTGTTTGTCTTAGTTTATGGATATGCTTAGGGTTATCATCAAGTTAACGTTAGGTTATGGTTGGTGTTAGGTTAACGTTCGTGTCAGTTTTAGCTTTAGTGTTGGGTTTTGGCTGTGCGATACATTTAGTTAGTGGTAGCATTATTGCTATGTTTAGGGTTAGAGTTATGTTAGGGTTAGGTTTACAGTTTTTGTTAGGTTAACTTTCAGGTTGATGTTAGTGTTAATGTTAATTTAGGTTAGGGTTGGAGTTAGTGTTTTGCTTTAGTGTGCATTACGTGTATTGATGCTGTTAATGCTAGGGGAATGGATAGTTCAGGGTCTGTTTAAGTGATAGTGGTATGTCTAGATTTTACTGTTACTTTTAGGGTTAGGGTTAGTGCTTATGATTATGGTAAGCGTTAGGGTTAGTGGTAGGTGTAGGGTTGGGTTTAGCGCCGTGGTTTCTCTTTCTGTTAGGTTTATGGCTAGTTTTATGGTTAGGGTTATGTTTAGCATTATGGTGAGTGTTACTTTAGGATTGGGGATAGGGTTAAGGTTAGGGTTAGGCTTCGTGCTAGGGTTAGTGTGAGGTTTATGACAGTGTTACAGTCAGTGTTAGGGGTAGCGTTTGTTAGTGTGTTCAGGGTTACAGTTAGAGTTTGCATTAGTTTTTGTCGTATGGTCAGGTCATGTTATATGGTTACGCTTTGTGTTATGGTTAGGTTAGTATTACGTTTATTATTAGTGTTAGTGTTAGTGTTAAGATTAGGTTAGGCTTAGGTTTAGGGTTAAGGTTATCGTTGGTTTTGGGTGTGTGTTACTTTAGCGTTAATGTTAGGTTTCAGGTTTTTTTTTAAGTTAAAGTGGGGTTTATAGTTTAGTTAGTGTTAATGTTATCGTTAGGGTTAGTGGTTAGAATGAGTGTTCTGTTTAGTGTTTGTGTTAGCACTATGTTTAGAGTTAGTGTTATGGTTAGGGTTAGTTTTATGGATTGGAATAGGTTTAGGTTAGGCTTATGATATGCTTAGGATTAGGGTTAATATTCGTGGTAGCGTCAGTGTTATGGTTATGGTTATTGTTATGGTTAGGAGGAGGGTTCAGAATAGGGATTGCTTAGTGTTAGAGTTAGGGTTGGTGATAATGTGAGGTTTTGGGTTTGAGTTTGTGTTCGTGTTAGTCTTAGCATTAGATTGTGGTTTGCTTAGAGTCACGGTCATGGTAAGTGCATGTGTTAGGTTTGGGTTAGGCTTAGGTTTCAGTGTTAATGTTAGGTTAGCATTGGTGTTAGGTTAAGGTTTGGGTTAGTTTTAGTTTTAGTGTTGGGTTTTGCCTGGCGTTACATTTAGTTAGTTGTAATATTATAGTTACTTTTAGGGTTAGAATTAGCTTAGGGTTGGGGTTAGTGTTTATGTTAGGGTTAAGTTTCAGGGGTAATGTTAGGTTTAATGTAACTTTAGGTAAGGGTTAGTGTCATGGATTGGAATAGGTTTAGGTTAAGTTTATGTTATGCTTAGCTTTAGTCTTAATATTTTTGTTAGGGTTAGTGTTATGGTTATGGTTAGTGTTACGGTTAGGTGGAGGGTTCAGATTAGGGATTATGAGGGTTAGCTTTAAGGTTGGTGATCATGTGAGTTTTATGGTTTGAGTTGTGTTAGTGTTAGTCATAGTGTGAGATTACGTTAGAGTCACGTTATATTTCGTTAGAGTCACGGTTTGGGTTAGTGTTTGTCTTAGGTTAAGGTTATGCTTAGGGTTATCATCAGGTTACCATTAGGTGAGGGTTGGTGTTAGGTTAACGTTCGTGTCAGTTTTAGGTTTAGTGTTGGGTTTTGGCTGTGCGATACATTTAGTTAGTGGTAGCATTATTGCTATGTTTAGGGTTAGAGTTAGGTTAGGGTTAGGTTTACAGTTTTTGTTAGGTTAACTTTCAGGTTGATGTTAATGTTAATTTAGGTTAGGGTTTGTGTTAGTGTTTTGCTTTAGTGTGCATTACGTATATTGATGCTGTTAATGATAGGGGAAAGGATAGTTCAGGGTCTGTTTAAGTGATAGTGGTATGTCTAGATTTTACTGTTAGTTTTAGGGTTAGGGTTAGTGCTTATGATTATGGTAAGCGTTAGGGTTAGTGGTAGGTGTAGGGTTGGGTTTAGCGCCGTGGTTTCACTTTCTGTTAGGTTTATGGCTAGTTTTATGGTTAGGGTTAGGTTGAGCATTATGGTGAGAGTTACTTTAGGATTGGGGATAGGGTTAACGTTAGGGTTAGGCTTCGTGCTAGGGTTAGTGTGAGGTTTATGACAGGATTACAGTCAGTGTTAGGGGTAGCGTTTGTTAGTGGGTTTAGGGTTACGGTTAGAGTTTGCATTAGTTTTTGTCGTATGGTCAGGTCAAGTGAACGGTTACGGTTTGTGTTAGGGTTAGGTTAATATTACGTTTATTATTAGTGTTAGTGTTAGTGTTAAGTTTAGGTTAGGCTTAGGGTTAGGGTTAAGGTTATCGTTGGGTTTGGGTGTGTGTTACTTTAGCGTTAATGTTAAGTTTCAGGTTTTTTTTTAGAGTTTAAGTGGGGTTTATAGTTTACTTGGTGTTAATCTTATCGTTAGGTTTAGTGGTTAAAATGAGTGTTCTGTTTAGTGTTTGTGTTAGCACTATGTTTAGACTTAGTGTTATGGTTAGGGTTAGTTTTATGGATTGGAATAGGTTTAGGTTAGGCTTATGATATGCTTAGGATTAGGGTTAATATTCGTGTTAGCGTCAGTGTTATGGTTATGGTTATTGTTATGGTTAGGAGGAGGGTTCAGAATAGGGATTGCTTAGTGTTAGCGTTAGGGTTGGTGATAATGTGAGGTTTTGGGTTTGAGTTTGTGTTAGTGTTAGCATTAGATTGTGGTTTGCTTAGAGTGACTGTTATGGTAAGTGCATGTGTTAGGTTTGGGTTAGGCTTAGGGTCAGTGTTAATTTTAGGTTAGCATTGGTGTTAGGTTAAGGTTTGGGTTAGTTTTAGTTTTCGTGTTGGGTTTTGCCTGGCGTTACATTTAGTTAGTTGTAATATTATGGTTACTTTTAGGGTTCGGATTAGCTTAGGGTTGGGGTTAGTGTTTATGTTAGGGTTAAGTTTCAGGGGTAATGTTAGGGTTAATGTAACTTTAGGTTAGGGTTAGTGTCATGGATTGGAATAGTTTTAGGTTAAGGTTATGTTATGCTTAGCTTTAGTCTTAATGTTAGTGTTAGCGTTAGTGTTATGGTTATGGTTAGTGTTACGGTTCGGTGGAGGGTTCAGATTAGGGATTGTTAGGGTTAGCTTTAAGGTTGGTGATCATGTGAGGTTTAGGGTTTGAGTTGTCTTAGTGTTAGTCATAGTGTTAGATTACGTTAGAGTCACGTTAGATTTGGTTAGAGTTACGGTTTGGGTTAGTGTTTGTCTTAGGTTATGGTTATGCTTAGGGTTATCATCATTTTTAGCGTTAGGTTAGGGTTGGTGTTAGGTTAACGTTCGTGTCAGTTTTAGGTTTTGTGTTGGGTTTTAGCTGTGCGATACATTTACTTAGTGGGAGCATTATTGTTATATTTAGGGTTAGAGTTAGGTTAGCGTTAGGTTTACAGTTTTTGTTAGGGTTAACTTTCAGGTTGATGTTAGTGTTAATGTTAATTTAGGTTAGGGTTAGAGTTAGTGTTTTGCTTTAGTGTGCATTACGTATATTGATGCTGTTAATGCTAGGGGAATGGATAGTTCAGGGTCAGTTTAAGTGATAGTGGTGTGTCAAGATTTTACTGTTAGTTTTGGGGTTAGGGTTAGTGGTTATGATTATGGTAAGCGTTAGGGTTAGTGGTAGGTGTAGGGTTAGGTTTAGCCCCGTGGTTTCACTTTCTGTTATGTTTATGGCTAGTTTTATGGTTAGGGTTAGGTTTAGCATTATGGTGAGCGTTACTTTAGGATTTGGGTTAGGGTTAAGGTTAGGGTTAGGGTTCGTGCTAGGGTTAGTGTGAGTTTTATGACAGGGTTACTGTCAGTGTTAGTGGTAGCTTTCGTTAGTGGGTTTGGGTTACGGTTAGAGTTTGCATTAGTTTTTGTCGTATTATCATGTCAAGTGATACGGTTATGCTTTGTGTTAGGGTTAGGTTAGTATTGCGTTTATTATTAGTGTTAGTGTTAGTGTTAAGTTTAGGTTAGGCTTAGGGTTATGGTTAAGGTTATCGTTGGGTTTTGGGTGTGTGTTTCTTTAGAGTTAATGTTAGGTTTCAGGTTTTTTTTAGAGTTAAAGTGGGGTTTAGAGGTTAGTTAGTGTGAATGTTATCGTTAGGGTTAGTGGTTAGAATGAGTGTTCTGTTTAGTGTTTGTGTTAGCACTATGTTTAGAGTTAGTGTTATGGTTAGGGTTAGTTTTATGGATTGGAATAGGTTTAGGTTAGGCTTATGATATGCTTAGGATTAGGGTTAATGTTCGTGTTAGCGTTAGTGTTATGGTTATGGTTATTGTAATGGTTAGGAGGAGGGTTCAGAATAGGGATTGCTTAGTGTTAGCGTTAGGGATGGTGATAAAGTGAAGTTTTTGGGTTTGTTTGTGTTAGTGTTAGTCTTAGCATTAGATTGTGGTTTGATTAGAGTCACGGTCATGGTAAGTGCATGTGTTAGGTTTGGGTTAGGCTTAGGGTCAGTGTTAATGTTAGGTTAGCATTGGTGTTAGCCTAAGGTTTGGGTTAGTTTTAGTTTTCGTGTTGGGTTTTGGCTGTGCATTACATTTAGGTAGTTGTAGTATTATGGTTACTTTTAAGGTTAGGATTAGCTTAGCGTTGGGGTTAGTGTTTATGTTAGGGTTAAGTTTCAGGGTTAATGTTAGGGTTAATGAACTTTAGGTTAGGGTTAGTGTCATGGATTGGAATAGGTTTAGGTTACGGTTATGTTATGCTTAGGTTTAGTCTTAATATTAGTGTTAGGGTTAGTGTTATGGTTATGGTAAGTGTTACGGTTCGGTGGAGGGTTCAGATTAGGGATTGTTAGGGTTAGCTTTAAGGTTGGTGATCATGTGAGGTTTAGGGTTTGAGTTGTGTTCTTGTTAGTCTTAGTGGTAGATTACGTTAGAGTCACGTTAGATTTGGTTAGAGTCACGGTTTCGGTTAGTGTTTGTCTTAGGTTATGGTTATGCTTAGGGTTATCGTCAGTGTTAGCATTAGGTTAGGGTTGGTGTTAGGTTAACGTTCGTGTCAGTTTTAGGTTTAGTGTTGGGTTTTGGCTGTGCGATACATTTAGTTAGTGGTAGCATTATTGCTATGTTTAGGGTTAGAGTTATGTTAGGGTTAGGTTTACAGTTTTTGTTAGGTTAACTTTCAGGTTGATGTTAGTGTTAATGTTAATTTAGGTTAGGGTTGGAGTTAGTGTTTTGCTTTAGTGTGCATTACGTATATTGATGCTGTTAATGCTAGGGGAATGGATAGTTCAGGGTCTGTTTAAGTGATAGTGGTATGTCTAGATTTTACTGTTAGTTTTAGGGTTAGGGTTAGTGCTTATGATTATGGTAGCGTTAGGGTTAGTGGTAGGTGTAGGGTTGGGTTTAGCGCCGTGGTTTCTCTTTCTGTTAGGTTTATGGCTAGTTTTATGTTTAGGGTTATGTTTAGCATTATGGTGAGTGTTACTTTAGGATTGGGGTTAGGGTTAAGGTTAGGGTTAGGCTTCGTGCTAGGGTTAGTGTGAGGTTTATGACAGTGTTACAGTCAGTGTTAGGGGTAGCGTTTGTTAGTGTGTTTAGGGTTACAGTTAGAGTTTGCATTAGTTTTTGTCGTATGGTCAGGTCAAGTTATATGGTTACGCTTTGTGTTAGGGTTAGGTTAGTATTACGTTTATTATTAGTGTTAGTGTTAGTGTTAAGATTAGGTTAGGCTTAGGTTTAGGGTTAAGGTTATCGTTGGTTTTGGGTGTGTGATACTTTAGCGTTAATGTTAGGTTTCAGGTTTTTTTTTAAGTTAAAGTGGGGTTTATAGTTTAGTTAGTGTTAATGTTATCGTTAGGGTTAGTGGTTAGAATGAGTGTTCTGTTTAGTGTTTGTGTTAGCACTATGTTTAGAGTTAGTGTTATGGTTAGGGTTAGTTTTATGGATTAGAATAGGTTTAGGTTAGGCTTATGATATGCTTAGGATTAGGGTTAATATTCGTGGTAGCGTCAGTGTTATGGTTATGGTTATTGTTATGGTTAGGAGGAGGGTTCAGAATAGGGATTGCTTAGTGTTTGCGTTTGGGTTGGTGATAATGTGAGGTTTTGGGTTTGAGTTTGTGTTCGTGTTAGGCTTAGCATTAGATTGTGGTTTGCTTAGAGTCACGGTCATGGTAAGTACATGTGTTAGGTTTGGGTTAGGATTAGGGTTCAGTGTTAATGTTAGGTTAGCATTGGTGTTAGGTTAAGGTTTGGGTTAGTTTTAGTTTTCGTGTTGTGTTTTGCCTGGCGTTACATTTAGTTAGTTGTAATATTATAGTTACTTTTAGGGTTAGGATTAGCTTAGGGTTGGGGTTAGTGTTTATGTTAGGGTTAAGTTTCAGGGGTAATGTTAGGTTTAATGTAACTTTAGGTAAGGGTTAGTGTCATGGATTGGAATAGGTTTAGGTTAAGGTTATGTTATGCTTAGCTTTAGTCTTAATATTTTTGTTAGGGTTAGTGTTATGGTTATGGTTAGTGTTACGGTTAGGTGGAGGGTTCAGATTAGGGATTATTAGGGTTAGCTTTAAGGTTGGTGATCATGTGAGTTTTAGGGTTTGAGTTGTGTTAGTGTTAGTCATAGTGTGAGATTACGTTAGAGTCACGTTATATTTCGTTAGAGTCACAGTTTGGGTTAGTGTTTGTCTTAGTTTATGGTTATGCTTAGCTTTATCGTCATATTAGCGTTAGGTTAGGGTTAGTATTAGGTTAACGTTCGTGTCAGTTTTCAGTTTAGTGTTGGGTTTTAGCTGTGCGATACATTTACTTAGTGGGAGCATTATTGTTATGTTTATGGTTAGAGTTAGGTTAGGGTTAGGTTTACAGTTTTTGTTAGGGTTAACTTTCAGGTTGATGTTAGTGTTAATGTTAGTTTAGGTTAGGGTTAGTGTTAGTGTTTTGTTTAGTGTGAATTACCTATAATGATGCTGTTAATGCTAGGGGAATGGATAGCTCAGGGTCATTTTCAGTGATAGTGGTATGTCTAGATTTTACTGTTAGTTTTAGGGTTAGGGTTAGTGGTTATGATTATGGTAACTGTTAGTCTTAGTGGTAGGTGTAGGGTTGGGTTTAACGCCGTGGTTTTACTTTCTGTTAGGTTTATGGCTAGTTTTATGGTTAGGGTTAGGTTGAGCATTATGGTGAGCGTTACTTTAGGATTTGGGTTAGGGTTATCGTTAGGGTTAGGCTTCGTGCTAGGGTTAGTGTGAGGGTTATGACAGGGTTACAGTCAGTGTTAGGGGTAGCGTTTGTTAGTGGGTTTAGGGTTACGGTTAGAGTTTGCATTAGTTTTTGTCTTATGGTCAGTGAAGTGGTACGGTTACGCTTTGTGTTAGGGTTAGGTTAGTATTACGTTTATTATTAGTGTTAGTGTTAGTGTTAAGTTTAGGTTAGGCTTAGGGTTAGGGTTAAGGTTATCGTTGGGTTTGGGTGTGTGTTACTTTAGCGTTAATGTTATGTTTCAGGTTTTTTTTTTAGAGTTTAAGTGGGGTTTATAGTTTACTTGGTGTTAATCTTATCGTTAGGGTTAGTGGTTAGAATGAGTGTTCTGTTTAGTGTTTGTGTTAGCACTATGTTTAGAGTTAGTGTTATGGTTAGGGTTAGTTTTATGGATTGGAATAGGTTTAGGTTAGGCTTATGATATGTGTAGGATTAGGGTTAATATTCGTGTTAGCGTCAGTGTTATGGTTATGGTTATTGTTATGGTTAGGAGGAGGGTTCAGAATAGGGATTGCTTAGTGTTAGCGTTAGGGTTTTTGATAATGTGAGGTTTTGGGTTTGAGTTTGTGTTAGTGTTAGCATTAGATTGTGGTTTGCTTAGAGTCACGGTTATGGTAAGTGCATGTGTTAGGTTTGGGTTAGGCTTAGTGTCAGTGTTAATGTTAGGTTAGCATTGGTGTTAGGTTAAAGTTTGGGTTAGTTTTAGTTTTCGTGTTGGGTTTTGCCTGGTGTTACATTTAGTTAGTTGTAATATTATGGTTACTTTTAGTGTTAGGATTAGGTTAGGGTTGGGGTTAGTGTTTATGTTAGGGTTAAGTTTCACGGGTAATGTTAGGGTTAATGTAACTTTAGGTTAGGGTTAGTGTCATGGATTGGAATAGGTTTAGGTTAAGGTTATGTTATGCTTAGCTTTAGTCTTAATATTTGTGTTAGGGTTAGTGTTATGGTTATGGTTAGTGTTACGGTTAGGTGGAGGGTTCAGATTAGGGATTGTTAGGGTAGCTTTAAGGTTGGTGATCATGTGAGGTGTAGGGTTTGAGTTGTGTTAGTGTTAGTCATAGTGTTAGATTACGTTGAATTCACGTTAGATTTGGTTAGAGTCACGGTTTGTGTTAGTGTTTGTCTTAGTTTATGGTTATGCTTAGGGTTATCTTCAAGTTAACGTTTGGTTAGGGTTGGTGTTAGGTTAACGTTCCTGTCAGTTTTAGGTTTATTGTTGGGTTTGGCTGTGCGATACATTTAGTTAGTGGTAGCATTATTGCTATGTTTAGGGTTAGAGTTAGGTTAGGGTTAGGTTTACAGTTTTTGTTAGGTTAACTTTCAGGTTGATGTTAGTGTTAATGTTAATTTAGGTTAGGGTTAGAGTTAGTGTTTTGCTTTAGTGTGCATTACGTATATTGATGCTGTTAATGCTAGGGGAATGGATAGTTCAGGGTCTGTTTAAGTGATAGTGGTATGTCTAGATTTTACTGTTAGTTTTAGGGTTAGGGTTAGTGCTTATGCTTATGGTAAGCGTTAGGGTTAGTGGTAGGTGCAGGGTTGGGTTTAGCGCCATGGTTTCACTTTCTGTTAGGTTTATGGCTAGTTTTATGGTTAGGGTTAGGTTTAGCATTATGGTGAGCGTTACTTTAGCATTTGGGTTAGGGTTAAGGTTAGGGTTAGGCTTCGTGCTAGGGTTAGTGTGAGGTTTATGACAGTGTTACAGTCAGTGTTAGGGGTAGCGTTTGTTAGTGGGTTTCTGGTTAAGGTTAGAATTTGCATTAGTTTTTGTCTTATGGTCATGGCAAGTGATACGGTTACGCTTTGTGTTAGGGTTAGGTTAGTATTATGTATATTATTAGTGTTAGTGTTAGTGTTAAGATTAGGTTAGGCTTAGAGTTAGGGTTAAGGTTATCGTTGGTTTTGGGTGTGTGATACTTTAGCGTTAATGTTAGGTTTCAGGTTTTTTTTTTAAAGTTAAAGTGGGGTTTATAGTTTAGTTAGTGTTAATGTTATCGTTAGGGTTAGTGGTTAGAATGAGTGTTCTGTTTAGTGTTTGTGTTAGCACTATGTTTAGAGTTAGTGTTATGGTTAGGGTTAGTTTTATGGATTGGAATAGGTTTAGGTTAGGCTTATGATATGTGTAGGATTAGGGTTAATATTCGTGGTAGCGTCAGTGTTATGGTTATTGTTATTGTTATGGTTAGGAGGAGGGTTCAGAATAGGGATTGCTTAGTGTTAGAGTTAGGGTTGGTGATAATGTGAGGTTTTGGGTTTGAGTTTGTGTTAGTGTTAGCAGTAGATTGTGGTTTGCTTAGAGTCACGGTCATGGTAAGTGCATGTGTTAGGTTTGGGTTAGGCTTAGGGTTCAGTGTTAATGTTAGGTTAGCATTGGTGTTAGGTTAAGGTTTGGGTTAGTTTTAGTTTTCGTGTTGGGTTTTGCCTGGTGTTACATTTATTTAGTTGTAATATTATGGTTACTTCTAGGGTTAGGATTAGCTTAGGGTTGGGGTTAGTGTTTATGTTAGTGTTAAGTTTCAGGGGTAATGTTAGGTTTAATGTAACTTTAGGTAAGGGTTAGTGTCATGGATTGGAATAGGTTTAGGTTAAGGTTATGTTATGCTTAGCTTTAGTCTTAATATTTTTATTAGGGTTAGTGTTATGGTTATGGTTAGTGTTACGATTAGGTGGAGGGTTCAGATTAGGGATTGTTAGGGTTAGCTTTAAGGTTGGTGATCATGTGAGCTTTAGGGTTTGAGTTGTGTTAGTGTTAGTCATAGTGTGAGATTACGTTAGAGTCACGTTATATTTCGTTAGAGTCACGGTTTGGGTTAGTGTTTGTCTTAGGTTAAGGTTATGCTTAGGGTTATCATCAGGTTACCATTAGGTGAGGGTTGGTGTTAGGTTAACGTTCGTGTCAGTTTTAGGTTTAGTGTTGGGTTTTGGCTGTGCGATACATTTAGTTAGTGGTAGCATTATTGCTATGTTCAGGGTTAGAGTTAGGTTAGGGTTAGGTTTACAGTTTTTGTTAGGTTAACTTTCAGGTTGATGTTAGTGTTAATTTAGGTTAGGGTTAGAGTTAGTGTTTTGCTTTAGTGTGCATTACGTATATTGATGCTGTTAATGCTAGGGGAAAGGATAGTTCAGGGTCTGTTTAAGTGATAGTGGTATGTCTAGATTTTACTGTTAGTTTTAGGGTTAGGGTTAGTGCTTATGATTATGGTAAGCGTTAGGGTTAGTGGTAGGTGTAGGGTTGGGTTTAGCGCCGTGGTTTCACTTTCTGTTAGGTTTATGGCTAGTTTTATGGTTAGGGTTAGGTTTAGCATTATGGTGAGCGTTACTTTAGCATTTGGGTTAGGGTTAAGGTTAGGGTTAGGCTTCGTGCTAGGGTTAGTGTGAGGTTTATGACAGTGTTACAGTCAGTGTTAGGGGTAGCGTTTGTTAGTGGGTTTCTGGTTACGGTTAGAATTTGCATTAGTTTTTGTCGTATGGTCAGGGCAAGTGATACGGTTACGCTTTGTGTTAGGGTTAGGTTAGTATTATGTATATTATTAGTGTTAGTGTTAAGTTTAAGTTAGGCTTAGGGTTAACGTTATCGTTGGTTTTGGGTGTGTGTTACTTTAGCGTTAATGTTAGGTTTCAGGTTTTTCTTTCAGAGTTAAAGTGAGGTTTATAGTTTAGTTAGTGTTAATGTTATCATTAGGGTTAGTGGTTAGAATGAGTGTTCTATTTAGTGTTTGTGTTAGCACTATGTTTAGAGTTAGTGTTATGGTTAGGGTTAGTTTTATGGATTGGAATAGGTTTAGGTTAGGCTTATGATATACGTAGGATTAGGGTTAATATTCGTGTTAGTGTTAGTGTTATGGTTATAGTTATTGTTATGGTTAGGAGGAGCGTTCAGAATAGGGATTGCTTAGTGTTAGCGTTAGGGTTGGTGATAATGTCAGGTTTTGGGTTTCAGTTTGTGTTAGTGTTATTCTTAGCATTAGATTGTGGTTTGCTTAGAGTCACGGTCATGGTAAGTGCATGTGTTAGGTTTGGTTTAGGCTTAGAGTCAGTGTTAATGTTAGGTTAGCATTGGTGTTAGGTTAAGGTTTGGGTTAGTTTTAGTTTTCGTGTTGGGTTTTGCCTGGCGTTACATTTAGTTAGTTGTAATATTATGGTTACCTTTAGGGTTAGGATTAGCTTAGGGTTGGGGTTAGTGTTTATGTTAGGGTTAAGTTTCAGGGTTAAGGTTAGAGTTAATGTATCTTTAGGTGAGGGTTAGTGTCATGGATTGGAATAGGTTTAGGTTAAGGTTATGTTATTCTTAGCTATAGTCTTAATATTAGTGTTAGGGTTAGTGTTATGGTTATGGTTAGTGTTACGGTTAGGTGGAGGGTTCAGATTAGTGATTGTTAGAGTTAGATTTAAGGTTGGTGATCATGTGAGGTTTAGGGTTTGTGTTGTGTTAGTGTTAGTCATAGTGTTACATTAAGGTTAGAGTCACGTTAGATTTGGTTAGAGTCACGGTTTGGGTTAGTGTTTTTCTTAGTTTATGGTTATGCTTAGTTTTATCGTCAGGTTAGCGTTAGGTTAGGGTTAGTGTTAGGTTAACGTCGTGTCAGTTTTCGGTTTAGTGTTGGGTTTTAGCTGTGCAATACATTTACTTAGTGGGAGCATTATTGTTATGTTTAGGGTTAGAGTTAGGTTAGGGTTAGGTTTACAGTTTTTGTTAGGGTTAACTTTCAGGTTGATGTTAGTGTTAATGTTAGTTTAGGTTAGGGTTAGTGTTAGTGTTTTGTTTAGTGTGAATTACCTATAATGATGCTGTTAATGCTAGGGGAATGGATAGTTCAGGGTCATTTTCAGTGATAGTGGTATGTCTAGATTTTACTGTTAGTTTTAGGGTTAGGGTTAGTGGTTATGATTATGGTAACCGTTAGTCTTAGTGGTAGGTGTAGGGTTGGGTTTAACGCTGTGATTTCTCTTTCTGATAGGTTTATGGCTAGTTTTATGGTTAGGATTAGGTTGAGCATTATGGTGATCGTTACTTTAGCATTTGGGTTAGGGTTAAGGTTAGGGTTAGGCTTCGTGCTAGGGTTAGTGTGAGGTTTATGACAGTGTTACAGTCAGTGTTAGGGGTAGCGTTTGTTAGTGGGTTTCGGTTTACAGTTAGAATTTGCATTAGTTTTTGTCGTATGGTCAGGGCAAGTGATACGGTTACGCTTTGTGTTAGAGTTAGGTTAGTATTATGTATATTATTAGTGTTAGTGTTAGTGTTAAGTTTAAGTTAGGCTTAGGGTTAGGGTTAACGTTATCGTTGGTTTTGGGTGTGTGTTACTTTAGCGTTAATGTTAGGTTTCAGGTTTTTCAGAGTTAAAGTGGGGTTTATAGTTTAGTTAGTGTTAATGTTATCATTAGGGTTAGTGGTTAGAATGAGTGTTCTGTTTAGTGTTTGTGTTAGCACTATGTTTAGAGTTAGTGTTATTGTTAGGGTTAGTTTTATGGATTGGAATAGGTTTAGGTTAGGCTTATGATATACGTAGGATTAGGGTTAATATTCGTGTTAGTGTTAGTGTTATGGTTATGGTTATTGTTATGGTTAGGAGGAGGGTTCATAATAGGGATTGCTTAGTGTTAGCGTTAGGGTTGGTGATAATGTCAGGTTTTGGGTTTGAGTTTGTGTTAGTGTTATTCTTAGCATTAGATTGTGGTTTGCTTAGAGTCACGGTCATGGTAAGTGCATGTGTTAGGTTTGGGTTAGGCTTAGGGTCAGTGTTAATGTTAGGTTAGCATTGGTGTTAGGTTAAGGTTTGGGTTAGTTTTAGTTTTCGTGTTGGGTTTTGCCTGGCGTTACATTTAGTTAGTTGTAATATTATGGTTACTTTTAGGGTTAGGATTAGCTTAGGGTTGGGGTTAGTGTTTATGTTAGGGTTAAGTTTCACGGGTAATGTTAGGGTTAATGTAACTTTAGGTTAGGGTTAGTGTCATGGATTGGAATAGGTTTAGGTTAAGGTTATGTTATGCTTAGCTTTAGTCTTAATATTTGTGTTAGGGTTAGTGTTATGGTTATGGTTAGTGTTACAGTTAGGTGGAGGGTTCAGATTAGTGATTGTTAGGGTTAGCTTTAAGGTTGGTGATCATGTGAGGTTTAGGGTTTGAGTTGTATTAGTGTTAGTCATAGTGTTAGATTAAGGTTAGAGTCACGTTAGATTTGGTTAGAGTCACGGTTTAGGTTAGTGTTTTTCTTAGTTTATGGTTATGCTTAGGGTTATCTTCAAGTTAACTTTAGGTTAGGGTTGGTGTTAGGTTAACGTTCCTGTCAGTTTTAGGTTGTTGTTGGGTTTGGCTGTGCGATACATTTAGTTAGTGGTAGCATTATTGCTATGTTTAGGGTTAGAGTTAGTTTAGGGTTAGGTTTACAGTTTTTGTTAGGTTAACTTTCAGGTTGATGTTAGTGTTAATGTTAATTTAGGTTAGGGTTAGAGTTAGTGTTTTGCTTTAGTGTGCATTACGTATATTGATGCTGTTAATGCTAGGGGAATGGATAGTTCAGGGTCTGTTTAAGTGATAGTGGTATGTCTAGATTTTACTGTTAGTTTTAGGGTTAGGGTTAGTGCTTATGATTATGGTAAGCGTTAGGGTTAGTGGTAGGTGTAGGGTTGGGTTTAGCGCCGTGGTTTCACTTTCTGTTAGGTTTATGGCTAGTTTTATGGTTAGGGTTAGATTTAGCATTATGGTGAGCGTTACTTTAGCATTTGGGTTAGGGTTAAGGTTAGGGTTAGGCTTCGTGCTAGGGTTAGTGTGAGGTTTATGACAGTGTTACAGTCAGTGTTAGGGGTAGCGTTTGTTAGTGGGTTTCTGGTTACGGTTAGAATTTGCATTAGTTTTTGTCGTATGGTCATGGCAAGTGATACGGTTACGGTTTGTGTTAGGGTTAGGTTAGTATTACGTTTATTATTAGTGTTAGTGTTAGTGTTAAGTTTAGGTTAGGCTTAGGGTTAGGGTTAAGGTTATCGTTGGGTTTGGGTGTGTGTTACTTTAGCGTTAATGTTACGTTTCAGGTTTTTTTTTAGAGTTTAAGTGGGGTTTATAGTTTACTTGGTGTTAATCTTATAGTTAGGTTTAGTGGTTAAAATGAGTGTTCTGTTTAGTGTTTGTGTTAGCACTATGTTTAGAGTTAGTGTTATGGTTAGGGTTAGTTTTATGGATTGGAATAGGTTTAGGTTAGGCTTATGATATGTGTAGGATTAGGGTTAATATTCGTGGTAGTGTCAGTGTTATGGTTATGGTTATTGTTATGGTTAGGAGGAGGGTTCAGAATAGGGATTGCTTAGTGTTAGCGTTAGGGCTGGTGATAATGTGTGGTTTTGGGTTTAAGTTTGTGTTAGTGTTAGCAGTAGATTGTGGTTTGCTTAGAGTCACGGTCATGGTAAGTGCATGTGTTAGGTTTGGGTTAGGCTTAGGGTCAGTGTTAATGTTAGGTTAGCATTGGTGTTAGGTTAAGGTTTGGGTTAGTTTTAGTTTTCGTGTTGGGTTTTGCCTGGTGTTACATTTAGTTAGTTGTAATATTATGGTTACTTTTAGGGTTAGGATTAGCTTAGGGTTGGGGTTAGTGTTTATGTTAGGGTTAAGTTTCAGGGGTAATGTTAGGGTTAATGTAACTTTAGGTTAGGGTTAGTGTCATGGATTGGAATAGGTTTAGGTTAAGGTTATGTTATGCTTAGGTTTAGTGTTAATATTAGTGTTAGGGTTAGTGTTATGGTTATGGTTAGTGTTACGGTTAGGTGGAGGGTTCAGATTAGGGATTGTTAGGGTAGCTTTAAGGTTGGTGATCATGTGAGGTTTAGGGGTTGAGTTGTATTAGTGTTAGTCATAGTGTTAGATTACGTTAGAGTCACGTTAGATTTGGTTAGAGTCACGGTTTGGGTTAGTGTTTTTCTTAGTTTATGGTTATGCTTAGGGTTATCTTCAGGTTAACGTTAGGTTAGGGTTGGTGTTAGGTTAACATTCGTGTCAGTTTTAGGTTTGTATTTTTCAATAATTAAATATGAGATGGTTACATTTAATTCTCTTTATGTATACTTATTTGTTTTGAGGCAGGGTCTTGCTTTGTAGCCAAGCCCACTTGAAGGTATTAGCAGTCATCTGTCCATACTTCCAAGTGCTGCAATTATAAACTTGCATAGAGAAATGTGAGGCATTGGTGTTTGTTTGACAGACGGGGTAAGGAAACATAGAATAAATTGATTAATTTGAAAACTGCTTCAATTATAAACTTGCACTACACATAGCTACCTAAATGCATGGGGCTTTTTTGTTTTTTTTGTTTTTTTGTTTTTTTTTTGCATACAGAGTATTTTTTATTTAATTTTATATAACAAAGTCCAATTAAATGAAAACAAACATTTATACACAATATTTGGGAATTTGGGCGTCGTTCTTTCCAAACTACTTCCTGCTGGTAAGGGGCGCTGTCTTGGGGGATTTGAAGAAGATTCAGATATCCTAGCTGTAGTCTGTAGGGCTGTTTTGTCCAGCTGTTTGGAATGTAGGATCAGCCTGTACTCTGTTTCAGGCGGTCTGGTGTGATCAAACCACATTAGTCTGGAAGGAATCCACATCTTTTCATTTTCTGTGGAAACAAAAATAGAAATACTTTTCCCCAGTAACTTGTTCTTCAACTTAAATTTTGGAGTCAAAGCATTTTTTTTTTATTATTATTATTTTACATGTAGATCCCAGTTCCCTCTCCCTCCCTCGCTCCCTCCCCCCAAGCCCTCCCTCCATCCTTCCCTCCCTTTTGCCCTGTCTACCCTCTCGCATGGGACTTTTTTGTAAAAGTAAAAAATTATATATGTTTAGGCTTATATTTTGTCATGTTCAAAAAACAAGCTGGTAGGTTTCTAAGACAGAGGAATATGTTGTCAGTTTAGCATTGCAAATGGAAAGCATAGAGAAATGTGAGGCATTGGTGTTTGTTTGACAGACGGGGGTAAGGAAACATTGAATAAATTGATTAATTTGAAAACTGCTTCCCTCAAAGCCATGAAAACCTCAATTCACTCCTCACAATTCTTGAAAATTTATCCAGATTCCTGGGTTGTGGATTATGCCTTTAACACCAGTACTTTGGAGGCAGAGTCAGAGGCAGAAAGATCTTCAAAGGCCAGCCTGTTCTACAGAGTAAGTTTCAAGACAGCCAGGGCATCATATAGGAACCTTGTCTCGAGTGAAAAAACATAATGGTTGCATATACTTCTAACTTCAACATTGAGAGGCAGAGATAGGTGGACTGAGAAACTCCATCTCCAAAATACGTAAAAATAAGACAGCAGCTTAAGATACATTGTGCAATTGCATGCCTTTTCTGCTCTTGAATAAGAGCAGGTTTCAGTTTCTAGCCCATGTGGTGGACTATAACTGTACTGAACTGCTATTCCAGGGAAACCAGCACTGACTTGTGACTTCAGTGGTCACCAGATTCACAAGCAACACACTTAAATACATGAAGGAAAGAATCTCATAGTCTTGGAAGTTAGGCTTTATATCAAAAAACCAAGTAGACAGTATCACCCCAAACTTGATTTCTGTCCTCCATTCCTTCTTCATATATATGTCTGATCTACCATCCACCACCAGAGAATAAATGGGTACATAAGAGCCAGTTATATGTAGTGATACAAATAGTTGTTACCAGACAAATTTAAAATTTTGTGGCTCCTTTAATGAACAAACCTGTGTACCACTCAGCCATCCAGGATGATTCTGAAAATATGGGACACTAGGGAGAACTGAATGATAATGTTGAGGTATCTCATGTTCCATTACTAGTAAAGTAGAATCATACCACCCATGTCTGTAGATGGAATAATACCAATAGTCAAACTGCCTTTCAAAGGTAAGGATAATTGATCCTTCAAGAAGACCATGACATTAGACCATTTTCCTTAAGTTAATATGATTGATGTAGATGTGCTACATGAAAAATCCTTTTTTTTTCTTAAACACTCAAGTTCACTCATGTGAATTTAGGCACATGAGAACCTTTGGAGTATACTAATCACATCTGTTTTCTCTGAATATAAGGCAGTTTTTAAACAATGATTAGTGAAACTATATTTTTACAATATATAAATAATATTCACTCTACTTCATTCTTTATCCACCAGGAATGGGGCAGGATCTACTGTATTCATAGTAATGGGCAAAGAGGTGATCATGGGAATATTAGTGTAAGTATTGTGTAATTTGAGTACTGTATTGACAGTGAAAAACTGGCTGTGTTTATACTTGCAATATAGATTGTGCTGAGTACATATTGCTTTTGTCCCATTTGTGGGGATGGAATTTCATTAAGATTGTTGTTAACTTGGAGCAGGGCAATAATTCAGGTGTGTTTTACTACAGTATAAATTGGAGCAATCTGTATTTACTACCAAAGATATTACATGCAGGTCTATAAGTCAGGAATATTTTACTACAGTAGGAATTGTAAAAGGGAGTTGAGCATGGTGACTGATACCTGTAATCTTAACCTGAAAAGGAGGTTGGAGTATCGGGACTCTAGTTATTTTTTTACCACATAGGAGAAGTCAAGCACGAAACAAAGTCATAATTGTTCTTTCTTGCTAGAAGTATTAGGTGATCCTTTTTTCATTTTTTTCTGTTTGGCATAACCTACATTTTTGGCAGTTTATCTCTGTGTAATAGCTCTGCCCATCTTAGCCCATAGTTTGTATTCAAGGGTGGTCTCCCACTCACAGATAACCACTGCACTTCTGTCTCCCAAGTGCTACAATTAAAAAATTGTGACACCACCCGAGGCTTAAACTGCCTTGTATGTCAATTTAACCATTTGGCATTCCTATTATTTTGTAGTTCCATTACCATCCTTGCACCTTACTATAATCATATCTGGTTTCATTAAAAAAAAAAACAGACAAGTGTCCATTAACTAGAAAAGAATTGTACACTCATGTAGAATTCCTCAAAAAATGTAAAAAAGACAGAATTCATAAACATAAACTACTCTTATAACAATATGAAGAACTATGTAAACTTCTTCATAGGCCTATATATGATTCGCATATCACCTCTGACCCCACCGTAGAGAAGCTGAACCTGTTCCAACAACATGAGGCAACTTTGAGGCAATCAAATGTATGCTGCTGCATTCATTCCCGCATGAAATTTCATTGGACTTTTATGTATCTCATAACAATTTTGATTGTTTTAAGAATTTAGGAATTAACAGTTTGTCAATATTAATAACAAATCATATTGTGTATGAGAAAATTGGTACTAACTTCAGATTCAAGTTTTGAAAAAGATGGAATGTGTCAATTTCAAAGTGTATTTTCTGTGTCATTGCAGAGTATCGTGGCACTACATACATTGCTTTTGCAGGTAATATGTGTTCAGATTATGCAGTATCAATTCACTTGTATTTATCAATTTGAAAAACCTGACAGCTTTTGCCTTAATTCTAAATAAGGAGCCAGTTTGTATTAAGGGATGCTGAGGTAGGCATCACTTCAGTTTTAGACTAGCCTTGTACACAAAGTGAGGTTTGGGTCAGGCAGGGCTACACAGGGAAACCCTTTCTCGAGTAAACAAACAGAAAAGGCACATACAGGGATAGAATAGGTGAAGACAACCAACCACAATACAATATGGGATATATCTGTTTGTTTACTGTGTGTGTGTGTATGTGTGTGTGTGTGTGTGGGTGGGTGTGGGTGTGGGTGTGGGTGTTTGTGTTTATTTATGGGGAGAGAGAGTCAGAAGCACAGACAGACAGAGACAGTGCAATAGAGAGATCACATGTCAAAGTCAATTCAATCCCAATTGTCCATCTTATTTATCAGGTTCACATTTATGAGGGTAAACTTTTCTGCCACTGAGACTTACAGATCTCTCTCACCTTTCCAGTGCTATTATGTAGTTGGACTTTCTTGTCAGATTTTCTTGGAATATTCCATCCCCAAATAATGACACAGACATTTCTAAATTATGAATGATTGACCTTTAACTTAACCTTGTTCCCAACAATTTCCTATACCTTAACAAATGTCTATTAGCCTGTTGTCTATTATTCTGTATTTGCAGCTCCCTCTTTGTCTTCCTGGCATGGGTCCAGGCCTAGATTCATTCCCCTGAGTTTTTCTCTCAGCCCAGCAATCCTGCCTAACCATTCCTTTTGAGCAATTGGCCGTTTAACTTTTTATTAAACCAATTAAGTGTCTTAGGCAGTCAAGGTAAAAGGCACCTATTTTCACATAATGATCAAATGTCCCACAAGTTTAACTTTTAATCATCCCCTTCTAGATTTAGCATTTTGCTTGATCTCTGGTCCTTCGTGTTTGTACTTTATTGACTGAGATATCTACTCAGGCCCTATTTTTCTTTGTTGGTAATAGAGGCTGAACTTACATCTCTTAGTATCAGGAATTCTAGACACTAGCCAATAACCCCTAATTATAGCCCATAATTTACTACTTTTTAATTTAGAAACAAAATCGACCTCAATTTTGTGTGAATAAGAAATGTAATAAAAATTAATTATTGTCTCAGAATGCATAGCACTAGCCATTTTAACTAAACTAATGCTTATTTATGTTAACAATATAAAATTTTATTCCTGAGATGATCATGGTGTTTCATGCCTTTGAACCCAGGACTCAGGAGCCAAAAGCATGAATCTCAATGAATTCCAGGCCAGTCACAGATACATAATGAGGCCCTTTCTTAAAAACACAACAATGGAAGAGACAGAAGACTAAAAGTTGAAGCACCCTGACTGTACTTACAGAGGATATGAGTTAACTCCCACCAACCAGATGGTAGCTCACGACCATCTACAATCATATCTGTTGCCTTCTTCTTTTCTACCAGCAGACATTCAAGTAGGGTACTACATATGACAAAATAACTTTTTAAAAATGAAATAAAATGTCCTACTGGTTACTTGAAACCCATCTCTGGGCCTCTGCTAGAGTTCCCTCAGCTAAAGACCGCCAAATACTTGTTAGATCCCCATATCCTCTTGGGAACATCCTGAGTCCATGCATGCCGGATATTTTTTAAAATTAGTTCATGATTTTTTACATGTAGATCCTTGTTCCCTATATCTCCCTCAATTCCTTCCCTTCCTCTTATCATCTGTTGCCCCCCTCACATTCACCCTGACCACCCCTGCCATCCTATTCACCCACAATCAACACATAGGGCTAGGCCATCCAAGTGGGGTCATGTATTTCTGACAGCGCATTTGAAGTGTTGATTAGAATGTCTCTTCTATATCTAGGTTTAGGAGGTATCCCTGGATTGGGGGAATGTGTCCTCAAGGTCCTTTTGCGCACCAGGGAATACATCCAGGTCCCACTGTCTGTACTCCATTAGACAGCTCACACCTTCTAGATGATACCAATCTCAGGGGTCTGAGTCAGTTCCATGCTGGATTCACAGCTATCAGTCTGGGGTCCTATTAGCTCCTCCTTCATCAGGTCAGCTGTCTCAATGTGTTTCTGCAACTCGATCTTGTCCTCTGTCTCTCTCTGCATCTGGATTCTAGTTAGACGCAGTGTTTACTTCTGGGTGTTTGCTTCTGTTTTCTACAGAGAGCAGATGGAGGCTCCATGTCGCTCGAGTTAGTTGCTGATCTCATTTTCAGGGAAGGACAATAATGGAAGCCTTTCCACTGTTGCTCAGATTGTTAGTTGGAGTCAGTCTTGTAGGTCTCTAGATATAGCTTTAGGTTCAACTTTCTCTTCAAACCAATAATGACTTGCTCTTTTATGTTCTCTCCCTCTCTACCATGTTCTACTTTTTGTGCCTGGGTTACCTCATTCATGATTAATTCTTCAAGTGCCATCCACTTCCCTGTGCATTTCAAGATTCCATTTTTTCTGTCTATTAGTAGTCCATTGTGTAGATGTGCCACAAGTTCTTTATCCATTCTTCACTTGAGAGGCATCTGGGTAGCTTCTAGGTTCTTGCTATTACAAATAATGCTGCTATACATATAATTAAACACTTGTCTCTGTTGCATGAATGTGGATAATTTGGGTATATGGCTATGAGTGGGATTGCCAGGTCCTGTGGTAAACCAATTCCCATCTTGCTGAGGAACTGCCATAGCTATCTTGAAAATGGCTGTACAAGTTTGAACTCCCAAAATCAGTGGAGGAGAGTTCCCCTTTCTACACATCCTGTCCAGCAGTACTCAGGAGCCAAAAGCATGAATCTCAATGAATTCCAGGCCAGTCAAAATTACATTAGGCCTTTTCTTCAAACACAACAATGGCATGGATAGATAGCTAAAAGTTCAAGCACACTGATTGTGCCACAGAGGATATGAGTTACTTCCACCAACCAGATGGTAGTTCACAACCATCTACAATGGGATTTTTTGCCCTCTTATTTTCTACCAGGAGATATTCAAATAGGATATTACATATGATAAATAATTTTTAAATGAAACAAAACGTCCTACTGGATACTTGAAACCCATCACTGGGCCTCTGCTAGAATTCACTCAGCTAAAGACCACAAGATATCTGTTAGATCCACTAATCCTCTTGGGCACATTCTGAGTCCCTCATACTGAATTTTTAAAATTATTATTGTTTATTTTACATGTCGATTCCTATCCCACTTGATACCCTCCCCTCCCTCTTACATTCTCTCCCCCTTTACATTCACCCTGACCACCTCCCCTTCCATTCATCCCCTCTCCAATATGGGGCTATGCCATCCAGGTAGGGTCATGTATTTCTGACATTGAGAGTTCAGTTTAAGGTATGGTTAGAGTTAGGGTGAGCATTATGGTTGGTGGTAGCGTTAGTGTTGGGTTCCTGAAGCCCGGGAAAAGACTGAGAGCCCATGGCGAAAATAACAGGAAAGGAAAGTAACTTTCAGATAGAAGAGAGTTTCCCCTTAGCAGTCTATGTAATTTTTTGGGACCTTTGCTAAGCAATCAGTGGGATAACAGATGTGGGAAGAAACATTTGAGGCACCCATAGATAATGTGACCCAGAGCCATAGGTCAACATCTCTACCAGAGATGATTAATAAAGGGTAGAGCCGTGCTGATATCATGCACCTGGGCTTGCCCAAGGATCCAGAGCTCTTGGGGATTGTACTGCAGAAACAATGGAAATGTGGGTAGGAGCAAGATGTGTAACTGATGGACTACCTGTGAGGTCTAGACAGAGAGGGAAACTTTGGAAAAACACGGAGGGCCAGAATCAGGGTTTGGTGTGATAGCAGAACCTGGATCCCAGAGACTGAAAGGTGAAACAGGAGCCCAGGTCTGAAGAGGCCATGGGTTTCCCATCCTGTAGTGATTTTTGCCTCAAGGGATGGAGTCACCTTTGATACATGTGAACTTCCTGGCAGAGGATGAGGAGCTGTAGCTCTGGAGAACCCTGATATGCCCTTGGTCAGCACCCCAAGAGGAAGCAGAGGCAAGGAGCAAGTCCTATCCTTTTCTGGGGAAGCAGTGCAGCATGCAAAGTAGGGCTAAATCCCACACAGCTGCCTGCAGTCTAAGCATAGAGAGGAATGCTGCATGCCAGGCGTTATCACTGAAATTCCAGGCCAAGACTGCCTTGTGGAAATTGTACAAGGATGTTCTGTGTCTTCCCAGTCCACACACAGAAGCCACCAGCTACAAGTGGCTAAATGATTGTCATGATAAACAGTCAATTCCAGGCTCTTTCTTGACAAAAAGTAGGTTTAGCTGCAAGTTTGTGGTGTTGGGGAACACTTGGCAAAGTGAAATTCCACATGAAGATGCTATGTACACTAGGTACTTTAGTGAGGCTACCCTGGAAGTAATATCAAAATCCTGGTCATTTTAAGGATGTGGACAGCTTCTGAAAAGGTCAGAGTGCCTAGTGTGAGACATATGACCCAGGAAATACAGGAGAAGAGCCATTTTTAAATTCTTAATTTTTATCTCAAAATACATAATAAAAACTATAGCTTCATATACATAGTAGTATCAAAGTTTCATTTTACTTTCCAAAATTTTTATTTAGTAAATGTGCATGCATTTGTTCCTGAGTGACAGGAGCCTTCAGAACCCAGAAGAGGGTATCAGGTCTCCTGTTAAAAGAATTACAGATAGGTGTGAACCACCATGTGGATGCTAGGAATTGAACCAGGTGTCCTCTAAGGGCATTAACCACTGAGCCAGCCCTGGTGCCCCAAGCCCTGCAGTCTGCATTTGTTCTGAAAAGTGAATCCTATGTGTTCCTTTGGGACTGTGGCTGATATGTCGTATTCAACCTTAGAGGTAGGTTTCTCACCTGAAGCAAAATGCTGTGGATTTTTAGACTTCAGAGGTAAAACTCTGTTTTTCTAAAACCCAGGTATGCAAGGCTCAAATTCCTCAGGGCTTAATTTAAAAAAAACAAAATTCCTCAAAGCTTTCCAAACATACTAAGAAGTTTGGACTTCATCTTGTGGGGAACTAGAAGCTCTAGAGGGTAGTTAGGTAGCAATGGGAAATCACCAAGTTGAGCAAATGATTGAAAGCTGCATGGCCTTCATATTAATAAGGTAAGAATATAGAATCTCGGGATGCACTTATTGGCCCACACCCATGCAGTCATGGCCCCCTCTTCTCCTATTTAGGAAAGTGCATAAATGAACTTCAGTGTTGCGATTGTCATAGATGCTATGAAAGTAAAGTCTGAAGAAAGGGTTCTCCCACAAGCCAGAGTAGGCTCCTCTGAGCACTAAAGCTTGTCTGGAAACCATAAAACCACCGAAAGAGAAACAAACACCTCAAAGAGCTGAATTTGCTAGACTGTCCAGTCCTCTACAGACCTCTAAGTTACCAGTTAGGGCATATGGAGGGCTTTTGAGAATTTGTTTCATTAAATACAGTCCATGTTGAGGACTAAGTTATTGTATAAATTATCTAAATCAGAAGTCATGTTAAATATCATTTCCAGTTATGCGCTTCTCTTTAGTATCAGCTAAGGTCTTGTGGCCACACAAGTCACTGTACATGCATGGTGAGAATGCAACATGTGGTGTGCACTAAATGTCTTCTCCCCAACCCTACCCAGTGATATGTTGGGAGCTCAAAATAGCCAAAATTGGAGTTATTTCCTCTGAAATTAACAAGAAGTTGAGAGATTCTTCTGCAAAAGGGAATATACAACTGTCAGTCTAACATTAATGTTCACACACTGCATCATTCTCTCCGTGCAGAGGTCCCCCACGACCACATTCTTTGTAAATGTAGTAGTCCATCACTCAATGAATCAGCTGACATAAAAGTTACCAAGTTCATGTTTAGGGTGGTGTGATGATCTGACTATTTTTTTGCATTTACTTGAACTGGGTGATTCTTTATACTACACACACACATACACACAAACACACACACACACACACACACATACACACACATCACAGACAAACAAAGGCAGAGAATATCACTTACTGAGCCTCAAATATTGGGATGGTTTCCCAAGGCAGCTAAGACAAGATGCTGGTCTGGTCCCGGTGTAAGGACTAAAGAAGGGGCACTGCCACCATGGTGCCAACAAATCCCATGGTAACTGTCTGGGTGTCTTTCTGAGGTGTCCAGTTCCTAAATGTCACTATGTGGCTAAGAACCCTACAAGAGAACTAATTTGTGATACCCAAAACATAAGTACATAGCTGGAGGGAGCAACAGCTGTTTGATCCAAACTATTCACCATCATGCCCTTAGGTAGACCCTCTACCTGGACAACTGTGGCTGGAGATGGCTCATTGGGTAAAAGGTCAGGGACAGTGACACATGACTTTTTCTCCAAATACAGAGGAGAGGGACAATATGGAGACAGGAGTCTCCTGCAGTGCATTAACCAGACAGCCTAGCAGAATCCTTGAAATCCAGGTTCAGTGAAGGGCACTTTCTAGGCAGTAACTCAATCACTGCTGAGATTAGCTTTGCTATGGGTTTGACTCCTCAGAAATAGCTTCATGACCTTGGACTTGAGAAGCAAGAAGTTGGGACTTTTGTTGTTGTTTGGGTTTTTTGGTTTTGTTTTGTTTTTTGAGACAGGATTTATGTGTAATCATATGTTCAACCAGGCTGATCTCGAAATCACAGATTCTCTGGTCTCTCAAGTGCTAGAATTAAAAGACATCTACTACTATCCTGGTAGGAAAAGGCTGTGTAAAGTAAGACATGAGGAAAAAAAAAGGTCATGAGCAACCTTTTTAAAATATTGATAGATTAGTTTGTTTTTAATATTTATTTTTCTTTTGTATGTATATGACTGTGTGTTTGTACAAGCACATATGGGTGCCACTCAAAAAAAAAAAAAGCCATCAGAACCCCTACAACACCTGGAGTTACATGTGGTAGTAAGCTCACCCTGTGGAGTCTGGAAACCAATCTCTCATCTTTCTGCTTACTTGGTTACTTTTTGAGATAGGGTCTCCAAAAACAGGCTAGCCTTGAACTTGCTATGTAGCTGTGTAGCTGAGGATGACCTTGAACCTCTGATCTTCCTGCCTCTACCTCCCAAATGCTGGGATTATAGGTAAACACCACCATACATACCCAGTTTCTGGAGAGCCAAGAATGAGCCCAGGGTCTCATGCATGTTAGGCAAGCACTCTCTAAACACTGAGCTACATCACAAATTGAACTTTCTGGAAGTTAAGAATTCTCTCCAATAGAAGACACTTAAAATTGGCCAGAAAGGCAACACAGTAAGGAATGAAACTGTTGGTATATAAAGCAGACATAGGGCCTGTATCCAAAGTAGGGAAACAAGTGCAAACCTGTAGAAAAGACAGCCCAGTAAAAACTGATCAAGGGCTCAGGCAGACATTTCAGAAACCGCGGGCTCTTTTGAGCAAGTGGAAAGGTTGCAGTTGTCAGTGAAATCAACAGGCAAATGGAACCATCAGTGCACAGTCATAAGTCTCACAAAAATGTAAAAACTTAATGGCAGGGCCAGTGAAAAAGTAAGGTACTTCCTGGCTCCTTCAATTTGTCTCTGGCTTCCACTCCTGCTATGGGACCTGCTCCCAATAAATGCTTGTTTGAAACACATACACAGAGAGACAGAGGGATGGGGGAGGAGAATAAGAGAAAGAGGAACATGCTAGAAGGTGCACACTAGTTCTGTTCATAGTAGCCACAAACTGGAACAACACAAATATCCATCAGCATTAGAGTGGAATTCGGCATGGGTGAGGAAGAGGCCAAGTAGATGGAGAAGCTTAGGGTCAAACTGAGGGCCTCACAGGTGCTAGGGCAGTGCTCTGCTGCTGAGCCTCAAACTCAACCTCTCTGTGCAAAAGTCATCTCACAGCTGTAGAGCCCTCAGTCCCTGTCTATCAGGTTCAAGTACTTATCCCTTTAAATTCTTCCCTCATCTCCCTATTTAGGTGAACTAGGTGGTGTGTACCAATCGAAAGTGCCCCAGTAGATCAAAGAAGGCAAGAACAAGGCATCCTTAGCACTTAATGTTCCTGCCATCTGAATGTCAGCTCTAGCGTGAGAGAGCTGTGTTTTCCTGTTGCACAGTGGTGCTTGATATATAAGTATTGCCATGGATGAATCCAAAAAGAGGCTGAGGAAATGTGATTCATTCCCTTTGCCAAAGAGGGCTGCCTACCTGCAGAGGCTCAGCAGGGTGGGTCTGCCCTTACCCCCTCTGGCAGGTGTTAATGAGATTAGCAATTAAAAGGCAGGCCAGCAGTGGCCAGAACACCAGGAACTTGACTGAGAGTCAGCTCAGGAATGGAGAAGGCATGGCCTAAAAGGAGAAGAGGGGGCCATGACTGCATGGGTGTGGGCCAATAAGTGCATCCCGAGATTCTATATTCTTACCTTATTAATGTGAAGGCCATGCAGCTTTCAATCATTTGCTAAACTTGGTGATTTCCATTGCTACCTAACTACCCTCTAGAGCTTCTAGTTCCCCACAAGATGAAGTCCAAACTTCTTAGTATGTTTGGAAAGCTTTGAGGAATTTTGTTTTTTTTTAAATTAAGCCCTGAGGAATTTGAGCCTTGCATACCTGGGTTTTAGAAAACAGAGTTTTACCTCTGAAGTCTAAAAATCCACAGCATTTTGCTTCAGGTGAGAAACCTACCTCTAGGTTGAATAAGACATATCAGCCACAGTCCCAAAGGAACACATAGGATTCACTTTTCAGAACAAATGCAGCTCTGCAGGGCTTGGGGCACCAAGGGCTGGCTCAGTGGTTAATGCCCTTGGAGGATGCCTGGTTCAATTCTAGCATCCACATGGTGGTTCACACCTATTTGTAATTCTTTAACAGGAGACCTGATACCCTCTTCTGGGTCCTGAAGGCTCCTTTCATGCAGGAACAAATGCATGCATATTTACTAAATAAAAATTTTGGAAAGTAAAACTGAAACTTTGATACTACTATGTATATGAAGCTATAGTTTTTATTATGTATTTTTAGATAAATATTAAGAATTTAAAAATGGCTCTTCTCCTGTATTTCCTGGGTCATATGTCTTACACTAGGTACTCTAACCTTTTCAGAAGCTGCCCACATCCTTAAAATCTCCAGGATTTTGTTATTACATCCAGGGTAGCCTCACTAATGTTCCTAGTGTACATAGCATTTTCATGTGGAATTTCACTTGCCAAGTGTTCCTCAACACCACAAACTTGTAGCTAAGCCTATTTTTTGTCAAGAAGAGCCTAGAATTGACTGTTTATCATGACAATCATTTATCCACTTGTAGCTGGTGGCCCCTGTGTGTGGACTGGGGAAGTCACAGAACATCCTTGTACAATTTCCACAAGGCAGTCTTGGCCTGGAAGTTAGTGATAACGCCTGGCATGCAGCATTCCTCTCTATGCTTAGACTGCGGGCAGCTGTGTGGGATGGAGCCCTACTTTGCATGCTGCACTGCTTCCTCAGAAAAGGATAGGACTTGCTCCTTGCCTCTGCTTCCTCTTTGGGTGCTGACCAAGGGCATATCAGGGTTCTCCAGAGCTACAGCTCCTCATCCTCTTCCAGGAAGTTCACATGTATCAAGGTGACTCCATCCCTTGAGGAAGCAATCACTACAGGATGGGAAACCCATGTGCCTTCTTCAGATCTGGGCTCCTGTTTCACCTTTCTGTCTCTGGGCTCCAGGTTCTGCTATCACACCAAACCCTGATTCTGGCCCTCCTTGTTTTCCAATGTTTCCCTCTCTGTCTAGACCTCACAGGTAGTCCATCAGTTTACACATCTTGCTCCTACCCACATTTCCCCCATTGCTTCTGCAGTCATTCCCCAGAGCTCTGGATACTTGGGCAAGCCCAGGTGCATGATATCAGCATGGCTCTCCTCCTTTATTAATCATCTCTGGTAGAGGTGTTGACCTATGGCTCTGGGTCACATTATCTATGGGTGCCTCAAATGTTTCTTCCCACATCTCTTATCCCACTGATTGCTTAGCAAAGATCCCAAATAATTACATAGACTGCTAAGGGGAAACTCTCTTCTATCTGACGTTACTTTCCTTTCCTATTATTTTCACCATGGGCTCTCACTCCTTTCCTGGGCTTCAGGAACCAGCACTAACACTACCACCAACCATAATGCTCACCCTAACTCTAACCATACCTTAAACTGAACTCTCAATGTCAGAAATACAGACCCTACCTGGATGGCATAGCCCCATATTGGAGAGGGGGTGAATGGGGGGGAGGTGGTCAGGGTGAATGTAATGGGGAGAGAATGTAAGAGGGAGGTAGGGTATCGGTGAGGATAGGAATCGACATGTAAAATAACCAATAATAAGTTTAAAAAATTCAGTATGTAGGGACTCAGAATGTGCCCAAGAGGATTAGTGGATCTAACAGAGATCTTGAGGTCTTTAGCTGAGGGAACTCTAGCAGAGGCCCAGTGATGGGTTTCAAGTATCCAGTAGGACGTTTTGTTTCATTTAAAAATTATTTATCATATGTAATATCCTACTTGGATCTCTCCTGGTAGAAAATAAAGGGCAACAATCTCATTGTAGATGGTTGTGAACTACCATCTGGTTGGTGGGAAGTAAATCATATCCTCTGTAAGTACAATCAGTGTGCTTGAACTTTTAGCCATCTTTCCATTCCATTGTTGTGTTTGAAAAAAGGCCTCATTATGTAATTTTGACTGGCCTGGAATTCATTGAGATTCATGCTTTTGGCTCCTGAGTACTGCTGGACAGGATGTGTAGAAGGGGAACTCTCCTCCACTGCTTTTGGGAGTTCAAACTTGTACAGCCATTTTCAAGATAGCTATGGCAGTTCCTCAGCAAGATGGGAATTGGTTTACCACAGGACCTGGCAATCCCACTCTGGCCATATACCCAAATTATCCACATTCATGCAACAGAAAAAGTGTTTAATTATATGTATAGCAGCATTATTTGTAATAGCAAGAACCTAGAAGCTACCCAGATGCCTCTCAACTGAAGAATGGATAAAGAACTTGTGGCACATCTACACAATGGACTACTAATAGACAGAAAGAATGGAATCTTGAAAGGCACAGGCAAGTGGATGGCACTTGAAGAAATAATCATGAATGAGGTAACCCAGGCACAAAAAGTAGAACATGGTAGAGAGGGAGAGAACATAAAAAGAGCAAGTCATTATTGGTTTGAAGAAAGTTGAACGTTATATTTAGAGACCTACAAGACTGACTCCAACTAACAATCTGAGCAACGGTGGAAAGGCTTCCATTATTGACCTTCCCTGAAAATGAGATCAGCAACTAACTCGAGCACTACATGGAGCCCTCATCTAGTCTCTGTACAAAACAGAAGCAAACACCCAGAAGTAAACACTGCGTCTAATTAGAATCCAGATGCAGAGAGAGAGGACAAGATCGAGTTGGTACAGAAACACATTGAGACAGCTGACCTGATGAGGGAGGAGGAACTAATAGGACCCCAGACTGATAGCTGTGAATCCAGCATGGAACTGATTCAGACCCCTGAGATGGGTATCAGCTAGAAGGTCTGAGCTGTCTAATGGAGTTCAGACAGTGGGACCTGGATGTATTCCTGGTGCGCAAAGGACCTTGAGGACACATTCCCCCAATCCAGGGATAACCCTAAAGCTAGACATAGAGGAGACATTCTAATCAACACTTCAAATGCGCTGTCAGAAATACATGACCCCACTTGGATGGCTAGCCCTATGTGTTGATTGTGGGTGAATAGGATGGCGGGGGTGGTCAGGGTGAATGTGTGGGGGCAACAGATGATAAGAGGAAGGGAAGGAATTGAGGGAGATATAGGGAACAAGGATCTACATGTAAAAAATCATGAACTAATTTTAAAAAATATCCGGCATGCATGGACTCAGGATGTTCCTAGAGGATATGGGGATCTACCACTTATTTGGCGGTCTTTAGCTGAGGGAACTCTAGCAGAGGCCCAGAGATGGGTTTCAAGTAACCAGTAGGACATTTTATTTCATTTTTTAAAGTTATTTTGTCATATGTAGTACCCTACTTGAATGTCTGCTGGTAGAAAAGAAGGGGCAACAGATCTGATTGTGATGGTCGTGAGCTACCATCTGGTTGGTGGGGAGTTAACTCATATCCTCTGTAAGTACAGTCAGTGTGCTTCAACTTTTAGTCTTCTGTCTCTTCCATTGTTGTGTTTTAAGAAAGGGCCTCATTGTGTATCTGTGACTGGCCTGGAATTCATTGAGATTCATGCTTTGGCTCCTGAGTCCTGGCTTCAAAGGCATGAAACACCATGATCATCTCAGGAATAAAATTTTATATTGTTAACATAAATAAGCATTAGTTTAGTTAAAATGGCTAGTGCTATGCATTCTGAGACAATAATTAATTTTATTACATTTCTTATTCACACTAAATTGAGGTAGATTTTGTTTCTAAATTAAAAAGTAGTAAATTATGGGCTATAATTAGGGGGGTTATTGGCTAGTTTCTAGAATTCCCCTGATACTAAGAGATTTAAGTTCAGCCTCTATTACCAACAAAGCAAAATAGGGCCTGAGTAGGTATCTCAGTCATTAAAGTACAAACACGAAGGACCTGAGATCAAGCAAAATGCTAAATCTAGAGGGGGATGATTAAAGGTTAAACCTGTGGGACATTTGATCATTATGTGAAAATAGGGTGCTTTTACCTTGCCTGCCTAAGGCCCTTAATTGGTTTAATAAAAAGTTAAACGGCCAATTGCTCAAAAGGAATGGTTAGGCAGGATTGCTGGGCTGAGAGAAAAACTCAGGGGAATGAATCTAGGCCTGGACCCATGCCAGGAAGACAAGGAAGGAGCTGAGAATACAGAATAATAGACAATAGGCTAATAGACATTTGTTAAGGTATAGGAAATTGTTGGGAACAAGGTTAAGTTAAAGGCCAATCACTCATAATTTAGAAATGTCTGTGTCATTATTTGGGGATGGATTGTTCCAAGAAAATCTGACAAGAAAGTCCAACTACATAATAGCACTGGAAAGGTGAGAGAGATCTGTAAGTCTCAGTGGCAGAAAAGTTTACCTTCATAAATGTGAACCTGATAAATAAGATGGACAATTGGAATTGAATTGACTTTGACAAGTGATCTCTCTATTGTTCTGTCTCTATCTATCTGTGCTTCTGTAACTCTCTCCCCATAACATAAACACAAACACACACACACACCCACACCCACACACACACACACACACACACACACACACACACACACACACACACACACAGTAAACAAACAGATATATTCCATATTGTACTTGTGGTTGGTTGTCTTCACCTATTCTATCCCTGTATGTGCCTTTTCTGTTTGTTTCACTCGCGAAAGGGTTCCCTGTGTATCCCTGCCTGTCTCCAAACTCACTTTGTGTACAAGGCTGGTCTAAAACTGAAGTGATGCCTACCTCAGCATCCCTTAATACAAACTGGATCCTTATTTAGAATTAAGGCAAAAGCTGTCAGGTTTTCAAATTGATAAATACAAGTGAATTGATACTGCATAATCTGAACACATATTACCTGCAAAAGCAATGTATGTAGTGCCACGATACTCTGCAATGACACAGAACATACACTTTGGAATTGACACACTCCATCTTTTTCTAAACTTGAATCTGAAGTTAGTTCCAATTTTCTCATACACAATATGATTTGTTATTAATATTGACAAACTGTCCATTCCTAAATTCTTAAAACAATCAAAATTGTTATGAGATACATAAAAGTCAATGAAATTTTATGGGGAATGATGCAGCAGTATGCCTTTGTTTGCCTCAAACTTGCCATGTTGTTGGAACAGGTTCAGCTTCTCTACGGTGGGGTCAGGGGTGATATGCGCATCATGCATAGGCCTATGAAGAAGTTTACATAGTTCCTCATATTGTTAAAAGAGTAGTTAATGTTTATGAATTCTCTCTTTTTTACATTTTTTTGAGGAATTCTACATGAGTGTCCAATTCTTTTCTAGTTAATGGACACTTGTCTGTTTTTTTTTTTTTATGGAACCAGACATGGTTATAGTAAGGTACAAGGATGGTAATGGAACTACAAAATAATAGGAATGCCAAATGGTTAAATTGACATACAAGGCAATTTAAGCCTCGGGTGGTGTCACAATTTTTTTATTGTAGCACTTTGGAGACAGAAGTGCAGTGGTTATCTGTGAGTTGGAGACCACCCTTGAATACAAACTATGGGCTAAGGTGGGCAGGGCTATTTCACAGAGATAAACTGCCAAAAATGTAGGTTATGCGAAACAGAAAAAAAAAAAAAAAAGGATCACCTAATACTTCTAGCAAGAAAGAACAATTATGACTTTGTTTCGTGCTTGACTTCTCCTATGTGGTAAAAAAATAACTAGAGTCCTGATACTCCAACCTCCTTTTCAGGTTAAGATTACAGGTATCAGTCACCATGCTCAACTCCCTTTTACAATTCCTACTGTAGTAAAATATCCCTGAATTATAGCCCTGCGTGTAATATCTTTGGTGGAGTAAATACAGATTGCTCCAATTTATACTGTAGTAAAACACACCTGAATTGCCCTGCTCCAAGTTAACAACAATCTTAATGAAATTCCATCCCCACAAATGGGACAAAAGCAATATGTACTCAGCACAATCTGTGTTGCAAGTATAAACACAGCCAGTTTTTCACTGTCAATACAGTACTCAAATTGCACAATACTTACACTAATATTCCCATGATCACCTCTTTGCCCATTACTATGAATACAGTAGATCCTGCCCCATTCCTGGTGGATAAAGAATGAAGTAGAGTGAATATTATTTATATATTGTAAAAATATAGTTTCACTAATCATTGTTTAAAAACTGCCTTATATTCAGAGAAAACAGATGTGATTAGTATACTCCCAAAGGTTCTCATGTGCCTAAATTCACATGAGTGAACTTGAGTGTTTAAGAAAAAAAAAAAAGGATTTTCATGTAGCACATCTACATCAATCATATTAACTTAAGGAAAATGGTCTAATGTCATGGTCTTCTTGAAGGATCAATTATCCTTACCTTTGAAAGGCAGTCTGACTATTGGTATTATTCCATCTATAGACATGGGTAGTATGATTCTACTTTAATAGTAATGGAACATGAGATACCTCAACATTATCATGCAGCTCTCCCTAGTGTCCCATATTTTCAGAATCATCCTGGATGGCTGAGTGGTACACAGGTTTGATCATTAAAGGAGCCACAAAGTTTTAAGTTTGTCTGGTAACAACTATTTGTATCACTACATATACTAGGCTCTTATGTACGCATTTATTCTCTGGTGGTGGATGGTAGATCAGACTATATATGAAGAAGGAATGGAGGACAGAAATCAAGTTTGGGGTGATACTGTCTGCTTGGTTTTTTGATAAAAAGCCCTAACTTCCAAGACTATGAGATTCTTTCCTTCATGTATTTAAGTGTGTTGCTTTGAATCTCTGACCACTGAAGTCACAAGTCAGTGCTGGTTTCCCTGGAATAGCAGTTCAGGACAGTTGTAGTCCACCACATGGGCTAGAAACTGAAACCTGCTCTTATTCAAGAGCAGAAAAGGCATGCAATTGCACAATGTATCTTAAGCTGCTGTCTTATTTTTACGTATTTTGGAGATGGAGTTTCTCAGTCCACCTATCTCTGCCTCTCAATGTTGAAGTTAGAAGTATATGCAACCATTATGTTTTTTCACTCGAGACAAGGTTCCTATATGATGCCCTGGCTGTCTTGAAACTTACTCTGTAGAACAGGCTGACCTTTGAAGATCTTTCTGCACTCTGACTCTGCCTCCAAAGTACTGGTGTTAAAGGCATAATCCACAACCCAGCAATCTGGATTAATTTTCCAGAATTGTGAGGATTGAATTGGAGGTTTTCATGGCTTTAGGGGAAGCAGTTTTCAAATTAATCAATTTATTCAATGTTTCCTTACCCACTCTTTCAAACAAACACCAATGCCTCCCATTTCTCTAAAATTAAAATATTATTATGCTCTGTAAAACAAAAGAAAAAAAAAAATTAAGCAGGGTGAATGAGGGTAACTGCCTTCCACATTTGTCATATATATCCCTCCTCCAACTAGAATGCTTTCCATTTGCAATGCTACACTGACAACATATTCCTCTATCTTAGATACCTACCAACTTGTTTTTTGAACATGACAAAATATAAGCCTAAACATATATAATTTTTTACTTTTACAAAAAAGCCCCATGCATTTAGGTAGCTATGTGTAGTGCAAGTTTATAGTGAAGCAATTTCCAAATTAATTAATTTATTCAATGTTTCCTTACCCGTCTTTCAAACAAACACCAATGCCTCCCATTTCTCTATGCAAGTTTATAATTGCAGCACTTGGAAGTATGGACAGATGCCTGCCTAATACCTTCAAGCGGGCTTAGCTACAAAGCAAGACCCTGCCTCAAAACAAATAAGTATACATAAAGAAATTGAATGTAACCATCTCATATTTAATTAGTGAAAAATACAAACCAATGGGATGGTACATGCCTTGCTCAGTACTCAAACTGAGACAGGAGTCCAAATTCAAGGACAGAAAGGACTGTATTGCTAAGAGCCTATCTTTGCAAAGAACAAATGAGATGAAAATAAACAATTAAACATACATTTACTTCACCAGAGTAGAAAAAAAAAATCATATCTTACCGTTCTGGTGAGCATCTGTTTCTGTGCTAAAACACTGACCACACACGCAGGCCAGAAAGGGGCTTACTTAGCTTATACTCAGGTCACTGTCCGTAATGAGAATTACAGCAACAACTCAAACAGGACAGTGGGAAGAAAATGTGGAGGAATGCAGGTGTCAGCTCATCACTGGCTCTCTCTCTTGCTCACAGTAAAGCTTAGCCAGTCCCTTTGTTTACAGATAGCCCCTTGCACATGGACAGTTATAACAGCATAACTGCTGCCCATGTACAGGTTTACAGATTTTTCTTTCTTTTCTTTGGCCAGCTAGGAGGCCTGTGTTAAGGCCAAGAGCTCAGCTTCTCATGCTGAGTTTCCTTCTGCAGGATCGCTCAAACTCTGCAGGTTTTCATTCACATCCTTGTCCCAGTCCTTTCTTTACCTTTCACAAGGTTCCCATCAGTGAACCAAGTTAGTGTTTTTCCATGGCCAGAGGGAAGACTGTAAGGTCTTTGCAATCTCCTGTCTCTTTAATCAGCAGGTGATGACAGTCCCAAATTACTTGTTCTTCAGTCTTCTCAGGCAGAGAGTGGCAGGTAGTGCATCAGTGATTCATGTGGGCATTGGACATCCATTGTTCTGTGGGCTGCCGGACAATGCTCTCCTGCTCACCAGTGCATGGGGGGCTATTGTGGTTACTTTCTGCCCCTAAGTTAACATGTCAGAGTCTTTGACCAGTACAGCCATGGCAGCCATAGCTTTAGACAGCCAAACCTCCACTGCCTACAGGATCAAGCTCCTTCCCTGTTTATCGGTTACTGATGGCTGTTCAGAGTCAAAACAAATCCAGGCTCCTACATTTGACAGGATGTCTCTTTTTAACAGAAGGTAAGGGCTCCTGGGATATCTAGGAACAAGTGATATATCCCACCTGCATCAAGGATCACTGCCACCTGTATCCAGGCAACTCCCGTATCCTGCTAGTGGGCACTCAACTCCACTGTCCTATCTGGCGCAGGTATGGGAAACACCACCCTATCAAGCCCTGGCATAGGGGAGATACAGGCAAACAGGAACTACAGCTGGTTGCCTCACTGAGGCCATGCCTTCTCCATTTCTAGGCTGACTCTCAGTCAGTTCCTGGTGTCTGGCCACTGCTGGCTTGCCTTTTAATTGCTAATCTCATTAAAACCTGCCAGGGGGGGGAAGGTCAGACCCACCCTGCTGAGCCTCTGCAGGTAGGCAGCCCCTTCAAGGGAATGAGATCACATTTCCTCCCAGCCTCTTTTTTGATTCATCCATGGTAATACTTATATATCAAGCACCACTGTGCAACAGGAAAAACAGCTCTCTCACGCTAGAGCTGACATTCAGATGGCAGGAACATTTAAGTGCTAAGGGATGCCCTTGTTCTTGCCTTCTTTTTGATCTACTGGGGCACTTTCGATTGGTACACACCACCTAGTTCACCTAAATAGGAGATGAGGGAAGAATTTAAAGGGATAAGTACTTGAACCTGATAGACAGGGACTGAGGGCTCTACAGCTGTGAGATGACTTTGCACAGAGAGAGGTTGAGTTTGGAGGCTCAGCAGCAGAGCACTGCCCTAGCACCTGTGAGGCCCTCAGCTTGACCCTAAGCTTCTCCATCTCCTTGGCCTCTTCCTCACCCATGCCTAATTCCACTCTAATGCTGATGGATATTTGTGTTGTTCCAGTTTGTGGCTACTATGAACAGAACTAGTGTGCACCTTCTAGCATGTTCCTCTTTCTCTCTTATTCTCCTCCCCCACCCTCTGTCTCTCTGTGTATGTGTTTCAAACAAGCATTTATTGGGAGCAGGTCCCATAGCAGGAGTGGAAGTCAGAGACAATTGAAGGAGCCAGGCAAGTGACCTTACTTTTTCACTGGCCCTGCCATTAAGTTTTTACATTTTTGTGTAGACTTATGCTGTGCACTGATGGTTCCATTTGCCTGTTGATTTCACTGACAACTGACAAGTCTGCAACCTTTCCACTTGCTCCAAAGGCCCGCGGTTTCTGAAATGTTGCCTGAGCCCTTGATCGGTTTTTACTGGGCTGTCTTTTTCTACTGGTTTGCACTTGTTTCCCTACATTGGCTACAGGCCCTATGTCTGCTTTATATACCAACAGTTTCATTCCTTACTGTGTTGCCTTTTCTGGCCAATTTTAAGTGTCTTCTATTGGAGAGAATTCTTAACTTCAGAAAGTTCAATTTGTGATGGAGATATATGTAGCTCAGTGTTTAGAGAGTGCTTGCCCTAACATGCATGAGACCCTGGGCTCTATTCCTGGCTCTCCAGAAACTGGGTATGTATGGTGGTGTTTACCTATAATCCCAGTATTTGGGAGGTAGAGGCAGGAAGATCAGAGGTTCAAGGTCATCCTCAGCTACACAGCTCATAGCAAGTTCAAGGCTAGCCTGTTTTTGGAGACCCTATCTCAAAAAGTAACCAAGTAAGCAGAAAGATGACAGATTGGTTTCCAGACTCCACAGGGGTGAGCTTACTACCACATGTAACTCCAGGTGCTTGGGCTTCAGATGGCTTTTTTTTTTTTTGGAGGGCACCTATATGTGCTTGTACAAACATACACAGTCATATACATACAAAAGAAAAATAAATATTAAAAACAACCCTAATCTATCAATATTTTAAAAAGGTTGCCTTCATGACCTTTTTTTCCATCATGTCTTACTTGCCACAGCCTTTTCCTATCAGGATAGTAGTAGATGTCTTTAATTCTAGCACTTGAGAGACCAGAGAATCTGTGATTTCGAGATCAGCCTGGTTAGACATAGTGATTACACATAAATCCTGTCTC
Source organism: Phodopus roborovskii (assembly GCF_943737965.1). NCBI lineage: Eukaryota > Metazoa > Chordata > Mammalia > Rodentia > Cricetidae > Phodopus > Phodopus roborovskii. The sequence goes on from NW_026125821.1 coordinate 110,189, forward strand.
AAAAAAACAAAAACAAAACCAAAAAAACCCAAACAACAACAAAGTCCCAACTTCTTGCTTCTCAAGTCCAAGGTCATGAAGCTATTTCTGAGGAGTCAAACCCTTAAGCAAAGCTAATCTCAGCAGTGATTGAGTTACTGCCTAGAAAGTGCCCTTCACTGAACCTGGATCTCAAGGATTCTGCTAGGCTGTCTGGTTAATGCACTGCAGGAGACTCCTGTCTCCATATTGTCCCTCTCCTCAGTATTTGGAGAAAAAGTCATGTGCCACTGTCCATGACCTTTTACCCAATGAGCCATCTCCAGCCACAGCTGTCCAGGTAGAGTGTCTACCTAGGGCATGATGGTGAATAGTTTGGATCAAACAGCTGTTGCTCCCTCCAGCTATGTACTTATGTTTTGGGTATCACAAATTAGTTCTCCTGTAGGGTTCTTAGCCACATAGTGACATTTTAGGAACTGGGCACCTCAGAAAGACACCCAGGACAGTTACCATGGGATTTGTTGGTACAATGGTGGCAGCTGCCCTTCTTTAGTCCTTACACCAGGGACCAGACCAGCATCTTGTCTTAGCTGCCTTGGGAAACCATCCCAATATTTGAGGCTCAGTAAGTGATGTTCTCTGCCTTTGTGTCTGTGATGTGTGTGTGTGTGTGTGTGTGTGTGTGTGTGTGTGTGTATGTGTGTGTGTAGTATAAAGAATCACCCAGTTCAAGTAAATGTAAAAAAGTAGTCAAATCATCACACCACCTAAACATGAACTTGGTAACTTTTATGTCAGCTGATTCATTGAGTGATGGACTACTACATTTACAAAGAATGTGGTCGTGGGGGACCTCTGCATGGAGAAAATGTGCAGTGTGTGAACATTAATGTTAGACTGACAGATGTATATTCCCTTTTTGCAGAAGAATCTCAACTTCTTGTTAATTTCAGAGGAAATAACTCCAATTTTGGCTATTTTGAGCTCTCAACATATCACTGGGTAGGGTTGGGGGAGAAGACATTTAGTGCAAACCACATGTTGCATTCTCACCATGCATGTGCAATGACATGTCTGGCCACAAGACTTTAGCTGATACTAAGAGAAACGCATAACTGGAAATGATTTTTAACATTTACTTCTGCTTTAGATAATTTATTTAATAACTTAGTCCTCAATATGGACTGTATTTAATGAAACAAATTCCAAAAGCCCTCCATATCCCTAACTGGTTATTTAGAGGTCTGTAGAGACTGGACAGTAGAGCGAATTCAGCTGTTTGAGGTGTTTGTTTCTCTTTCGGTTGGTTTAAGGTTTCAGACTAGCTTTAGTGCTCGAGAGGGAGCCTACTCTGGCTTGTGGGAGAACCCTTTCTTCAGACTTTACTTTCATAGCATCTATGACAATCGCAACACTGAAGTTCATTTATGCACTTTCCTAAAGAGGAGAAGAGGGGGCCATGACTGCATGGGTGTGGGCCAATAAGTGCATCCCGAGATTCTATATTCTTACCTTATTAATATGAAGGCCATGCAGCTTTCAATCCTGCTAAACTTGGTGATTTCCATTGCTACCCTAACTACCCTCTAGAGCTTCTAGTTCCCCACAAGATGAAGTCCAAACTTCTTAGTATGTTTGGAAAGCTTTGAGGAATTTTGTTTTTTTTTTAAATTAAGCCCTGAGTTATTTGGGCCTTGCATACCTGGGTTTTGAAAACAGAGTTTTACCTCTGAAGTCTAAAAATCCATAGCATTTTGCTTCAGGTGAGAAACCTACCTCCTAAGGTTGAATAAGACATATCAGCCACAGTCCCAAAGGAACACATAGGATTCACTTTTCAGAACAAATGCAGCTCTGCAGGGCTTAGGGCACCAAGGGCTGGCTCAGTGGCTAATGCCCTTAGAGGATGCCTGGTTCAATTCCTAGCATCCACATGGTGGTTCACACCTATCTGTAATTCTTTTAACAGGAGACCTGATACCCTCTTCTGGGTTCTGAAGGCTCCTGTCACTCAGAACAAATGCATGCACATTTACTAAATAAAAATTTTGGAAAGTAAAACCCCTGAATCTTTGATACTACTATGTATATGAAGGTATAGTTTTTATTATGTATTTTTAGATAAATATTAAGAATTTAAAAATGGCTCTTCTCCTGTATTTCTGGGTCATATGTCTCACACTAGGTACTCTGAACTTTTCAGAAGCTGCCCACATCCTTAAAATCTCCAGGATTTTGATATTACGTCCAGATTTAGCCTCACTAAAGTACCTAGTGTACATAGCATTTTCATGTGGAATTTCACTTGCCAAGTGTTCCTCAACACCACAAACTTGCAGCTAAGCCTACTTTTTGTCAAAAAGAGCCTGGAATTGACTGTTTATCATGACAATCATTTAGCCACATGTAGATGGTGGCATCTGTGTGTGGACTGGGAAGACACAGAACATCCTTGTCATTTCCACAAGGCAGTCTTGGCCTGGAAGTTCAGTGATAACGCCTGGCATGCAGCATTCCTCTCTATGCTTAGACTGCAGGCAACTGTGTGGGATGGAGCCCTACTTTGCATGCTGCACTGCTTCCTCAGAAAGGATAGGACTGCTCCTTGCCTCTGCTTCCTCTTTGGGTGCTGAACAGGGGGCATGTCAGGGTTCTCCAAGCTACAGCTCCTCATCCTCTGCCAGGAAGTTCATGTATCAAAGTGACTCCATCCCTTGAGGCAACAATCACTACAGGATGGAAAAACCATGTCCCTTCTTCAGACCTGGGCTCTGTTTCACTTCTGTCTCTGGGCTCCATGTTCTGCTATCACACAAACCCTGATTCTGGCCCTCCGTGTTTTTGCCAAAGTTTCCCTCTCTGTCTAGACCTCACAGGTAGTCCATCCAGTTTACACATCTTGCTCCTACCCATTTCCCCCATTGCTTCTGCAGTACAATCCCCAAGATCTCTGGATCCTTGAGCAAGCCCAGGTGCAGGATATCACTGGCTCTACTCCTTTATTAATCATCTCTGGTAGAGGTGTTGACCTATTGCTCTGGGTCACATTATCTATGGGTGCCTCAAATGTTTCTTCCCACATCTCTTATCCCACTGATTCGCTAAGGTCCCAAACAATTACATGGACTGCTAAGGTGAAACTCTCTTCTATCTGATCATTACTTTCCTTTCCTGTTATTTCGCCATGGGCTCTCAGTCCTTTCCTGGGCTTCAGGAACCCAACACTAACGCTACCACCAACCATATGCTCACCCTAACTCTAACCATACCTTAAACTGAACTCTCAATGTCAGAAATACATGACCCTACCTGGAAGGCATAGCCCCATATTGGAGGGGGTGAATGGAAGGGGAGGTGGTCAGGGTGAATGTAAGGGGAGAGAATGTAAGAGGGAGGGAGGAGTATCAGTGCGGGATAGGAATCGACATGTAAAATAAACAATAATAATTTTAAAAAATTCAGTATGTAGGGACTCAGAATGTGCCCAAGAGGATTAGTGGATCTAACAGATATCTTGTGGTCTTTAGCTGAGTGAACTTTAGCAGAGGCCCAGTGATGGGTTTCAAGTATCCAGTAAGACGTTTTGTTTCATTTAAAAATTATTTATCTTATGTAATATCCTATTTGAATATCTCCTGGTAGAAAATAAGAGGGCAACAATCTCATTGTAGATGGTTGTGAACTACCATCTGGTTGGTGGGAAGTAACTCATATCTCAGTGTGCTTGAACTTTTAGCCATCTATCCATTCCACTGTTGTGTTTGCAGAAAAGGCCTCATTATGTAATTTTGACTGGCCTGGAATTCATTGAGATTCATGCTTTTGGCTCCTGAGTACTGCTGGACAGGATGTGTGAAGAGAACTCTCCTCCACTGCTTTTGGGAGTTCAAACTTGTACAGCCATTTTCAAGATAGCTATGGCAGTTCCTCAACAAGATGGGAATTGGATTACCACAGGACCGGGCAATCCCACTCATAGCCATATACCCAAATTATCCACATTCATGCAACAGAGACAAGTGTTTAATTATATGTATAGCAGCATTATTTGTAATAGCAAGAACCTAGAAGCTACCCAGATGCCTCTCAAGTGAAGAATGGATAAAGAACTTGTGGCACATCTACACAATGGACTACTAATAGACAGAAAAAATGGAATCTTGAAATGCACAGGGAAGTGGATGGCACTTGAAGAAATAATCATGAATGAGGTAACCCAGCACAAAAAGAATTAGAACATGGTAGAGGGAGAGAACATAAAAGAGCAAGTCATTATTGGTTTGAGAGAAAATTGAACCTAAAGTTATATCTACAGATCCTACAAGACTGGCTCCAACTAACAATCTGAGCAACAGTGGAAAGGCTTCCATTATTGACCTTCCCTGAGAATGAGATCAGCAACTAACTCGGAGTGCCCATGGAGCCGTCATCTGGTCTCTGTAAGCAAACAAACACCCATAAGTAAACACTGCGTCTAGCTAGAATCCAGATGCAGAGAAAGGACAAGATCGAGTTGCAGAAACACATTGAGACAGCTGACCTGATGAAGGAGGAGCTAATAGGACCCCAGACTGATAGCTGTGAATCCAGCATGGAACTGACTCAGACCCCTGAGATGGGTATCAGCTAGAAGGTCTGAGCTGTCTAATGGAGTTCAGACAGTGGGACCTGGATGTATTCCTGGTACGCAAAAGGACCTTGAGGACACATTCCCCCAATCCAGGGATACCCCTAAACCTAGACATAGAAGAAGACATTCTAATCAACACTTCAAATGCACTGTCAGAAATACATGACCCCACTTGGATGGCCCTAGCCCTATGTGTTGATTGTGGGTGAATAGGATGGCAGGGTGGTCAGGGTGAATGTGAGGGGGGCAACAGATGATAAGAGGAGGGGAAGGTTGAGGGAGATATAAGGGAACAAAGGATCTACATGTAAAAAATCATGAACTAATTTTTAAAAAATATCCAGCTGCATGGACTCAGGATGTTCCCAAGAGGTATGGGGATCTAACAAGTATTTGGCGGGTTTGGCTGGGGAACTCTAGCAGAGGCCCAGTGATGGGTTTCAAGTAACCAGTAGCACATTTTTATTTCATTTTTTAAAAGTTATTTTGTCATATGTAGTACCCTACTTGAATGTCTGCTGGTAGAAAAAGAGGGCAGCAGATCTGATTGTAGATGGTCATGAGCTACCATCTGGTTGGGGGGTTAACTCATATCCTCTTTAAGTACAGTCAGTGTGCTTCAACTTCTAGTCTTCTGTCTCTTCCATTGTTGTGTTTTTGAAAGGGCCTCATTATGTATCTGTGACTGGCCTGGAATTCATTGAGATTCATGCTTTTGGCTCCTGAGTCCTGGGTTCAAGGCATGAAACACCATGATCATCTCAGGAAAAAATTTTATATTGTTAACATAAATAAGCATTAGTTTAGTTAAAATGGCTAGTGCTATGCATTCTGAGACAATAATTAATTTTTTATTACATTTCTTATTCACACAAAATTGAGGTCGATTTTGTTTCTAAATTAAAAAGTAGTAAATTATGGGCTATAATTAGGGGTTATTGGCTAGTGTCTAGAATTCCTGATACTAAGAGATTTAAGTTCAGCCTCTATTACCAACAAAGAAAATAGGGCCTGAGTAGGTATCTAAGTCAATAAAGTACAAACACGTAGGACCTGAGATCAAGCAAAATACTAAATCTAGAAGGGGATGATTAAAAGTTAAACTTGTGGGACATTTGATCATTATGTGAAAATGAGGGTGCTTTTACCTTGCCCTCCTAAGGTCCTTAATTGGTTTAATAAAAAGTTAAACGGCCAATTGCTGAAAAGGAATGGTTAGGCAGGATTGCTGGGCTCAGAAAAACTCAGGGGAATGAATCTAGGCCTGGACCCATACCAGGAAGACAAGGAAGGAGCTGCGAATACAGAATGATAGACAATAGGCTAATAGGCATTTGTTGGGGTATAGGAAATCGTTGGGAACAAGGTTAAGTTAAAGGCCAATCATTCATAATTTAGAAATGTCTGTGTCATTATTTGGGGATGGATTGTTCCAAGCAAATCTGACTAGAAATTCCTACTACATATTAGCACTGGAAAGGTGAGAGAGATCCTGTAAATCTCAGTGGCAGAAAAGTCTACCTTCATAAATGTGAACCTGATAAATAAGAGGGACAATTGGAATTGAATTGACGTTGACACGTGATCTCTCTATTGCTCTGTCTCTGTCTATCTGTGCTTCTGTCTCTCTCTCCCCATAACTATAAATACACACACCTACACCCACCCCCCCACACACACACACAAAACACCCCCACACACACACACATACACACAGTAAACAAACAGATTTATTCGATATTGTATTGTATTATGGTGCCCTTTGTGTTTGTTTACTCGAAAAGGGTTTCCCTGTGGCCCTGCCTGTCCCCAAACTCACTCTGGGTACAAGGCTGGTCTAAAAGTGAAGTGATGCCTACCTCAGCATCGCTTAATACAAACTGGCTCCTTATTTAGTATTAAGGCAAAAGCTGTTAGGTTTTTTAAATTGATAAATACAAGTGAGTTGATACTGCATAATCTGAACACATATTACCTGCAAAAGCAACATATGTAGTGCCACAATACTCTGCAATGACACAGAAAATACACTTTGAAATTGACACACTCCATCTTTTTCAAAACTTGAATCAGAAGTTAGTTCCAATTTTTTCATCACAATATGATTTGTTTTATTAATATTGACAAACTCTTCATTCCTAATCTCTTACAACAATCAAAATTATTATGAGATACATTAATTCCAATAAGAATTTTAGCCTGGGGGAATGGATGCAGCAGCATACGTTTGTTTGTCTCAAAGTTGCCACATGTTGTTGGAACAGGTTCAAAAGCCTTCTCTACGGTAGGGTCAGAGGTGATATGCGCATCATACAGAGGCCTATGAAGAAGTATACATAGTACCTCATATTTTTATAAAGAGTAGTTTATGTTTATGAATTCTCTATTTTTACATTTTTGAAATTCTACATGTGTGTCCAATTCTTTTCTAGTTAATGGACACTTGTCTGTTTTTTTTTTTTTTTTTTTTTTTTTTAGGGAAACCAGATATGATTATAGAAAGGTGCAAGGATGGTAGTAGAACTACAAAATAATAAGAATACCAAATGTTTAAATTGAAATACAGGGCAGTTTAATTCTGGGGTGGTGGCTCAATTTTTTTAATTGTAGCACTTGGGAGACAGAAGGGCAGTCCAGAAAGGGGCTTACCTAGCTTATGCTCCAGGTCACTGTCCCTAATGAGAATTACAGCAGCGACTCAAGCGGGACAGTGGGAAGAAAATGTGGAGGAATGCAGGTGTCAGCTCATCTCTGGCTCTCTCACTTGCTCACAGTAAAAGCCCGATCCCCTTTGTTTACAGATAGCCCCTTGCACATGGACAATTATAACAGCATAACTGCTGCCCATGTACAGGTTTACAGATTTTTTTTTCTTTTTCTCTTGCCAGCTGCAAGACCTTTGTTAAGGCCAGAGCTCAGCTTCTCATGCTGAGTTTCCTTCTGACAGGCTGCTGGCTCAAACCATGCAGGTTTCAATCACATCCTTGTCCCTGTCCTTTCTTTACCTTTCACAAGGTAACTGATCCATCCGTGAACCAAGTTAGTGTTTCCACGGCCAGAGGGGAAGAATGTAAGGTCTTTTTAATCTCCCTGTCTCTTTAATCAGCTGGACATGCCAGTCCCAGAATTACTTGTTCTTCCCTAGTCTTCTCAGGCAGAAGAGTGGATGTAGTGCATCAGTGACATGTGGGCATTGGACATCCACTGTTCTGTGGGCTGCTGGATCTAATGCTCTCCTGCTCAACAGTGCATGGGGACTATTATAGTTCTTTTCTGCCCTTAGTTAACATGTCAGAGTCTTTGGCCATGGCAGCCATAGCTTTTAGACAGCCAGACCATCCACTGCCAGCAGGATTAAGCTCCTTCCCTGTTTATCAGTTACTGATGGCTGTTCAGAGTCAAAACAAATGCAGGCTCCTACATTTTGACAGGATGTCTCCTTTTAACAGAAGGTAAGGGCATCCTGGGATATCTAGGAACAAGTGATATATCCGACCTGCATCAAGTATCACTGCCACCTGTATCCAGGCAACTCCTGTACCCTGCTAGTTGGCACTCAACTCCAATGTACTATCTGGCACATGTATGGGAATCACCACACTATCCAAGCCCATGGCATAGGGGATACAGGCGAACAGGAACTACAGCTGGTTGCCTCACTGAGGCCCTGCCTTCTTATTTCTGAGCTGACTCTCAGTCATTTCCTGGTGTCTAGCCACTGCTGGCCTGCCTTTTAATTGCTAATCTCATTAACACCTGCCAGAGGGGTAAGGGGGGGAGACCCACCCTGCTGAGCCTCTGCAGGTAGGCAGCCCTCCTTGGCAGTGGGCTGTGAACTTCAGAGCACAGGGGGAAGGATCACATTTAATCAGCCTCTTTGCATTCATCCAGGGCAATACTTATATGTCAAGCACCACTGTGCAACAGGAAAACACAGCTCTCTCAATCCAGAGGTGACATTCACATGGCAGGAATATTTAATTGCTAAGGAGGCCTTGTTCTTGCCTTCTTTTGATCTACTGGGGCACTTTGGATTGGTACACACCACCTAGTTCACCTAAATAAGAGATGCAGGAAAAATTTAAAGGGATAAGTACTTGAACCTGATAGACAGGGCCTCAGGGCTCTACAGAGGAGAGATGACTTTGCACAGAGAGGATGAGTTTGGAGGCTCAACCTTGGAAGCACTGCCCTAGCACCTGTGAGGCCCTCAGTTTGACCCTAAGCTTCTCCATCTCCTTGGCCTCTTCCTCACCATGCCTAATTCCACTCTAATGCTAATGGCTATTTGTGTTGTTCCAGTTTGTGGCTGCTATGAAGAGAGAACTAGTGTGCACCTTCTAGCATGTTCTCTTTCTCTCTTATTCTCCTCCACCCCCATCTCTCTGTGTATGTGTTTTAAACAAGCATTTATTGGAGAAGGTCCCATGTAGGAGTGGAGTCAGGGGAACAATTTGTGGGAGCCAGGCAAGTGACCATACCATTTCACTGGCCCTGCCATTAATCTTTTACATTTTTGTGTAGACTTATGACTGTGCACTGATGGTTCCATTTGCCTGTTGATTTCCCTGACAACTGACAAGTCTGCCGAGCTTTCCACTTGCTCACTGGGCCATCCAAAGGAGTCCTTGGTTTCTGAAATGTCAGCCTGAGCCCATGATAGGTTTTGCTGGGCTGTCTTTTCTACTGGTTTGCACTTGTTTCCCTACTTTGGCTATAGGCCTTATGTCTGCCCCATGTAACAGTTTCATTTCTTACAGTGTTGCCTTTCTGGCCAATTTTAAGTGTCTTCTATTGGAGAGAATTCTTAACTTCCAGAAAGTTCAATTTGTGCTGGAGATGTATGTAGCTCAGTGTTTAGAGAGTGCTTTCCTAACATGCATGAGACCTGGGCTCTATACGCAAGCTCTCCAGAAACTGGGTATGTATGGTGGTGTTTTTACCTATAATCCCAGTATTTGAGAGGTAGAGGCAGGAAGATCAGAGGTTAAAAGGTCATCCACAGCTACACAGCTACATAGCAAGTTCAAGGCTACCCTGTTATTGGAGACCCTATCTCCAAAAAGTAACCAAGTAAGCAGAAAGATTAGAGTTTGGTTTCCAGCCTCGACAGGGTGAGCTCACTACCTGTAACTCAGGTGTTGAAGGGGATCTGATGGCATTTTTTTGGAGGCACCTATATGTGATTTTGCATAGACACACAAAATAAAAGTAAATATTAAAAACAATCTAATCTATTAATATTTTTAAGGTTTCCTTCATGAACTTTTTTTCCCTCATGTCTTACTTTACACAGTCTTTTCCTACAGGATAGTAGTGCCCTTCTTTTAGTACTTACTCCAGGGACCTACAGCTTCTCTGCCCTCTGCATAGCAGCCAGGTTATGGAGTCTTCTTACCTCTTTAGCCCATACACTTAGCACACAGCTATGATCTCCATCACCATGTTGAGCAGCAGGGACAGCATGCCTGCAGAGTCATTTAAGATGTCAAACCAGACGTTCCCAGCCTCTATGGTGAACTCCATGCCGGTAGCACAGTTGATGTGAAAAGCACACTAGACCTGGAACACAAGATCACTGTTCATCTCTCTGAGACTCTGAGTCATCCACATTAGATGTCAACAAAGCCATCCATCCTAGGTGTGCTGTGGGGAGTGAGTTCCCACATCAGCTATAAGAGCTGCTTTGTAGGGGATTTCATAGCAGAAAAACAACAGCAACAGTTAAGGAGTATTGCTCTTTAGGGGACATCATATTGCAACTGAAAGTCTTTGAATGCTGAATATACCAAAACATACCCTTGAGACTGTGAGAATTGTACTTAAATGTGGTGTGGGATCCTAGAGAAGGATTGGTTTGGGAGGAAACTACAATTTACATAGGTGCTATCACATACCAGGGTCTGGTCATGTACATGGCAGATTAAACCTCCAAGGTAGTAGTCAGGGATCCCTCGTATACTGGGATGCCAGGGCTAGTGTTGTCTGATATCACCCTGTAGTACAACATGGCAGAGTCAATATTTGACTCAGGTTTACATATGACTTCCTAAGGCTTTGCATGGTGCCTCTAAATTCACTTAGTACCCTTCCCACTGCCATACCATATTATGTCAAACACTGGGAGGCTCCCTCAGGAGAGAAGTTAAGTGCTGGATTGAGAGCTACATGCATTTGTACTGTGGAACACAGATTCCCAATTCTGAAAAATAAATAAAATGCCAAGTGCTATCATGCTTCGAGGAATGGGGAAGAGGACACTTCCCGCATGATATCTAGGACATGTGATCAGAAGTGACATTATCTATCATGGACATAGTGCCATCAGCGGCACATGAGGGGTTCTCATGATCCTGGCTGGGTGGCAAGGTGGTGAGAAGAAATGGGTCTCTGTGGTGCATATTACCTGTGCATACAGCTCCTAGAACAACTCTCAGTCAAGTGGAGGTGAGTATCACCAAAGCAGGAGCACAGCTACATCCCTGCAGCCCCTCTGGGGTTGTCTTAGCAACACGTGGCTAATAAGACCCCTCCACTGATTGTCTTGCATTTGCCATCCACACATGCCCAGCCTCCACTGCCTGGTGTCCTAACCTCTAATGGCTGCCTTGGGTTGGTAACTGGAGAAGATCTTGATGTCAGTCACAGGGTGAGGATGGCCGCTGTGTGTCCAAGCACAGGCTCCCCCATACCCAGCATCAGCAGCAGCATGAAGAAGTAGAGAACTGACCATAAGCTGGGACACTTCCATGCTTCACAATGGCCTCAGTGTAGACGATAAAGGCCAGGCCCATGCCATGGAAAGCCTGCAGATGATTAATAGACACCAGTTACTCATGTGAGTCAGAGGGGACAAGAAGTGGAACACCATAGTTCGAATGTGGAAGGTCTATCCTCCATGTGTTTGCTGCACTCTTTCAGGTGTGTAACTGTAACACCAAAAATAAAAATCCAGAGACAGGTATTGGGGATCCAAGCTTCAAGCTGAAGGTCAGAGAAGCAAACCAGCCGAGCCACACTAGCTCTTACATCTACCTCAGTCTATAAAGGGGGGTGATCCTGTCCCTGCAAGATGTCTAGCAAATCTAAGACTGCTGCCTCTCCTCAGGGTGCCTAGAGACCAAATCTCTCAATGCAGCCTGAGACATTGGGTTTCTGTTTTTTATATGCCTCTCTATAGCTGGGATTAAAGGTGAGCTCTGTTAATCTTTTAGACTGATTCACTCTAGTGTATCCCTGGGAGGTTCACACTCCCAGAGATCCACAAAAGCTTGTGCCTCCACTGTCTGGCTAGCTGTTATGGATGCTGGGATTAAAGTTATGTGTCACCTTTGCCTGATTGCAATAGCCTGTGACTGGCTTTTCTTTTGAATCCTCGGGCAAGTTTTGACAAATCATACATATTATATCACCACATATAAATTTCTGGACTTTCAGACCTGGGCTCTTACTGGAGATAGTAGAACATTGGGTAAGTGCCTTGAAGTTTAGCCCGCTGTCACTTCCTGTCTGTTCTTTTCTTCCTTGTCCATCAATAGTTAGTGTCTTAGGCTCATGAGTCTATTGTCATGAATTGTACAATCTTTGTCCACCATGATAGATTGTATGTCTCACTCAGGAGAGCAAAATAGGCACACTCCATCATGACCGTGTTAGTTATTTGTTTATAGCAACACAATTTGTTTTGACTGATACATAAATGTAAATAAGCTCAGTGGAGTAAGCACAGTGGGAATAGTAGGCTTCAGAAGCAGATAAGGATAACATGACATTGAGATTTTTAACTGAATATTAGATATCACACAACAATTATTTCACTATTATTAGCAGGAGCCATCAATTCTAAACAATGTAGTGTTAAAATACTCCACTCCTGGTACTCTGATCTCACTCTCCTGCCCATGACTACCACCGAAAGCAACACAAGGAAGACAATTTGAATCAATGACTTAAAAAATAGTGTTTTCAATAATTATCATAATTATTGGTTTTTAAATATTATCTATAATGTTAATATTGGATTAGATATGGCTGAAGAGAGAAGGAGTGGACAGGGACTTATTTTCTCCAGAATTACTTCTATTCAATCAAATGTAGTTTGACATAAAGATGCACTTAAATTGGACTAATGGTGTCTGTACACTGTGAACCTTAAAATATCTTGATATATTATGGACTTCAATCGTACAACAAGCTGCTGAAACTCAGATAATCACATCAGCTAGCCTGTGGCGCAGGTTGCCAACTGCTTAAAACAAAGTTCAAAGAAAGCAAATATAAGTTTTATCCATCGAGCACTGTGTATACTTCATTTACTATATCTTTTTAAATTTTATTTTATATGCATTGGTGTTTTGCTTGCATGCATGTCTGTGCGTTTGTCTCTTTCGTTTTTATGAAACCAGATATGAGTATAGAAAAGTGCAAGGATGGTAATGGAACTACAAAATAATAAGAATACCAAATGGTTAAATTGAAATACAAGGCAGTTTAAATCTGGGGTGGTGGCACAATTTTTAATTGTAGCACTTGGGAGACAGAAGACATTGGTTATTTGGCAAGGTTGGAGACCACCATGAATACAAACTATGGTCTAAGATGGGCAGGGCTATTTCACAGAGATAAGCTGCCAAATGTAGGTTATGCCAAACAGAAAAGAATGAAAAAAGGATCACCTAATACTTCTAGCAAGAAAGAACAATTATGACTTTGTTTTTAGGTGCTTGACTTCTCCTATGGGGTAAAAAAATAACTAGGGTCCTGATACTCCAACCTCCTTTTCAGGTTAAGATTACAGGTATCAGTCATCATGCTCAACTTCCTTTTACAATTCCTACTGTAATAAAATATGACAGATTATAGCCCTGCATGTAATATCTTTGGTGAAGTAAATACATTGCTCAATTTATACTATAGTAAAACACACCTGAATTATTGCCCTGCTCCATGTTAAAAACAATCTTAATGAAATTCCATCCCCAAAAATGGCACAAAAGCAATATGTACTCAGCAGAATCTGTGTGCCAGCCAGATTTCACTTTCAATACAGTACTCCAAATTACACAATACTTACACACTAATATTCCCATGATCACCTCTTTGCCCATTACTATGAATACAGCAGATCCTGTCCCATTCCTACTGGATAAAGGCAGTAGAGTGAGTATTATTCAAATATTGTAAAAATATAGTTTCACTAATCATTGTTTAAAAATTGCCTTATATTCAGGGAAAACAGATGAAATTAGTATACTCCACATGTTCTCATATGCCTAAATTAATATGAGTGAAAGTGAGTGTTTAAGGAAAAACAGAGTATTTTTTAAATATGTAAATCTCGTCATTTATATTAACTTAAGGAAAATGGTCTAATGTCATTGGTCTTCTTGAAGGATCAGTTATCCTTACCTTTGAAAGGCAGTCTGACTGCTAGTGTTATTCCATCTACACACATGGGTGGTATGCTTCTACTTTAATAGTAATTAGAACATGAGATACCTCAACATTATCACTCAACTCTCCCTGGTGTTCCATATTTTCAGAATCATCCTGGATGGCTGAATGGTGCACAGCTTTGATCATTAAAGAAGCCACAAAGTTTAAAGTTTGTTTGGTAACAACTATTTGTATCACTACATATCTCTGCTCTTACGTACCCAACATTCTCTGGTGGTGGATGTTAGCTCAGACATATATATGAAGAAGGAATGGAGGACAGAAATCAAGTTTGGGGTGATACTGTCTACCTATTTTTTTCTGATATAAAGCCTAGAATTACAAGACTATGAGATTATTCCCTACATGTATAAGTGTGTTTGCTTGTGAACCTGGTGACCACTGAAGTCAGAAGTCAGTGCTGGATTCTCTGGAATAGCAGTTAGGGTTAGGTTGTGATCAACCACATGGGCTGGAAACTGAAACCTGTCCTATGAAAAGAGCAGAAAATGCTATAACTGCTCAACCTATCTTCAGCTGCTGTCTTATTTTTACGTATTTTGGAGATGAAGTTTCTCATTCCACCTATCTCTGCCTCTCAATGTTGAAGTTAGAAGTATATGCAACCATTATGTTTTTTCACTCGAGAACAAAGGTTCTATATGATGCCCTGGCTGTCTTGAAACTTACTCTTTGGAGATCTTTCTGCCTCTGCCTCCACAGTACTGGTGTTAAACATAGAAATAGCCAGCAATCTGGATTAATTTTTCAAGAATTGTGAGGATTGACTTGAGGTTTTCATGTCTTTGAGGGGAAGTAGTTTTCAAATTAATCAATTTATTCAATGTTTCCTTACCCCTCTTTCAAACAAACACCAATGCCTCCCATTTCTCTAAAGTTAAAATATTATTATGCTCTGTAAAACGAAAAAAAAAATTGTAAGCAGGGTGAATAGGGTAACTGCCTTCCACATTTTGTCATGCCCTCCTCCAACTAGAATGCTTTCCATTTGCATTGCTAAACTGACAACATATTCCTCTGTCTTAGATACCCACCAGCTTGTTTTGAACACCACAAAATTTACGCCCCTAAACATATATCATTTTTACTCTTACAAAAAAAAGCCCATGCATTTAGGTAGCTATGAATAGTGCAAGTTTATAATTGCAGCACTTGGAAATATGGATAGATGACTGCTACTATGTCCAAGCTGGCCTTGGCTACAAAGCAAGACCCTGCCTCAAAACAAATGAGTATACATAAAGAAACTTAAATGTAACCATCTCATATTTAATGAGTGAAAAAGTACAAACCAGTGGGATGATACATGCCTTGTGCTTGGTACTCAGAAGCTTGAGAAAGAGTCACAAATTCAAGGCCACAAGGAATATGTGCTAAGAGCCTATCTTGGAAAAGATCAAATGAGATGAAAATAAACAATAAAACAAACATTTACTTCACCACAATTAATAGAAGAAAATCATATCTTCTTGCTGTGCTAAAACACTGACCACACACAATGCAACCAAACCAACTTATAATATTACTCAAGATCACTGTCCTAATAGGGAATTACAACAGCGTTCAAGCAGGACAGTGGGAAGAAAGTGTGGAGGAATGCAGTTGTCAGCTCATCTCTGGCTCTCTCACTTGCTCACAGTAAAACCGCTGCACGTCCTCTTTGTGTACAGATAGCCCCGTGCACATGCACAGTTATAAAGCATGCTGCTGCCCTTGTACAAGTTCCAGATGTTATCTTTTCTTTGGCCAGCTGCAAGGCCTGTGTTAAGGCCATGAGATCAGCTTCTCATGCTGGGGTTCCTTCTGTCAGACTGCTGGTTCAAACAGTGCAGGTTTTATTGCCATCACTGTCCCAGTCCTTTTAGTGCTTCCCCTACCAGAGGGAAGTCTGTAAGATCTTTGCAAACTCCAGTCTCTTTAATCAGCAGTTGATGACAGTCACAAATTACTAGTTCATCGGTCTTCTCAGGCAGAAGAGTGGCAGGTAGTGCATCAGTGATTCATTTGTGCATTGGTTATCCATCGGTCTGGCGGGCTGCTGCACAATGCTCTCCTGCTCTAGTGCATAGGGGCTATTGTAGTTACTTTCTGCCCCAAAGATAACTTGTCAGCATCTTTGACCAGTACAGCCATGGCAGACATATCTTTTAGACAGCCAGACTGTTGTTCTTTTGCTGCAGCTAATGCCTAAGAAACATACAAGGAGACTCAGTGCCCACGTGTTGTTTATTGAGTGAAGGGAGAGGGAGCAACTGATGGCCAACTGAAGAGGAGGAGAGAGAGAGAGCAGCGAGACCAGAGACAGAGCAGAGGAACCGAGGGAGAGAGGCAGAGGAGAAGGCAGAGAGATAGGTACTTGGTGTAGTTGCTTTAAAAAGGAAGCTTGTGCATGCCTAACTGAGTCCTCTTGTGCCAGGTGCAAAGCTGATGTAGAGAGATGGCAAGGCCATGAGCATCCTGCCCATCCTTGGGTCGGGGTCAGCTGGCTGCTGGTTAAGTAACATTTCCACATATTATTGTTATTAAAAAGGTGGGGTTGGGCATGGCCCGGGTTGAGGTAAGGACATTGAGTTCTGGAGACTGGCTTCCTGCTGAAATGGGGGTGTAGATAGTCTTTGGATCGAAAGCGAAGGCTGGGGTTGGCCAACTCCTGGTAGCTGGTTGTTCATCACAGTTCTGACAGTATGGGGCTCTGGCATCTCTTTGAGACCTGGCAAGAGGTTAGCAGAAGAGAGGACAAGGTTAGGATTTTCTCTTAGGTCTTAGTATTTAATGGGAGAAGTGTGAGGTGGGGGAGGGTCTCCCAAGGGTGACCAGGAAGTCCTAGGCCAGGAAAAAGGTGATTTATTGGAGTGAATCTAACCTATAAATGGATCTAATTCTTCTCCTGGAACTTAAAAAGATCCTTTGAGTTGGTAAAAAACATAAATATTAAGACATATTAGCAGCATACTCATGTTAGAAAGGACTTGGCTGAAAGAATTAAAACATGCAGCTGGCAGATTTTTAGCACAATGAAAAGCACCTTAATTGTAAGGTCATAGTTACAGATGTGATCATATATTGGCATGGTATAGTGTTTAACACTGTTAAAACTTTATTGAATAATGTTAAGACTATAAACAGTAGGAACCTTAAAATACCCATTTTTGAAATCTGTTTTGAAACAATTGAAGCCTTTGTTGCTACTTTTAGCTGACAAAGCTACCAGTGCATCAAAAGCATCAGAGATCTTGAGAAGGATCAATTTTACTTGAATGATTAGAGAGTAACACAGACTTACTAGCTGGCAGCATGGACACCCACCCCAGGTCCTCCACAGTTGTTGAAGTCAGAGGCTTTAAGGACATCTGCCTTCACAGCTGGCATGAGACCTGTGGATTAGGAGCTTTGGAAGACTTACCTACAGGTGGCCCAAGCAACGTGGAGAAAGTCTATTCCACTGCCCTCTGTCCCACGGTCCTTAGAGCCCTTTGCAGCAGTTGAGATGAAAGGCAGGATTGCTCAGTGGCTAGCATTGGAACTTTTGTGGGTGGAGTTTCTTTCAGTGTCCATCAGTCTTCTTGGAGGAAATGCGTGGTGCCAGCAGCTGGCCTGTCTCTCTGTTATAAAAGCTTTTAAGGAAACATTTTAAATGCCATATTCTCTAGATCTCTGAGCATTTGAGGGCTGTCTGACTGTCTAGCATAACTTAGTATACAAAAATATGTCTTTAGTTACTTGTCTTGAGCACACAGGTGGCTAGGTAAAGCTTTATCCCTGTAATTAATTAATCTGTTTGGAAAACTGGATCCAAGCTGAGAGGCTGTGGAGGGATGTTTTACTCAGAGCCTGAAACCTGACTGTAACTGGTTTAACTTAGTAGGTTACAGTTATCCCTGTAGAGGACAAAGAGATAGAGAAAAACTCCCTTTGATAATAGAGGCTTAACCTTTTATAAACAGCTTACAGGAAAGACTGGGTGGCATAGATATTTTGTTAGCTTGAAATAGACATGTATAACCTTAAATGTTTACCACCATTAAGGCGCATAACAATTTAGAAGTATTTGAGACTTAGTACAGTTGAATTTAAGTTGTATGAGTTAGCTTACATATACATAAATTTAAATTAAATGTACAGACACATTAAACAGGACTGGAGTAAAACTGAAGACTAGAATGTGAAGCTATATATGACATAGTGAAAAAAATTAGAGACAAAGAATAAAAAATAAAGCAAATAAAAGAATAAAAGCAAAAGTCTAAATGAATTACAGGTTCTGTTGGTGGCAGAAGCTGGCTAGACCACCTCTGCCTAGGTGGCTGGTGTAGCAGAGGGAAGAACCATGGGGGGTGAGGCTAGGCCATGTGGTCAAGATGGTGGCTGCCATAAACATATCCCCAAAAAACTAGCAGAAATCATAAAGTTTTGAGATAAAATTTTGACAGGTAGATGCTTCCTCAGCCCAGGCTCTGAGACAGGCTGCGGCAGTGGCTGTGGCAACAGGAGAGTTTTAACGTGGCAGGAAGAGAACAGAAATAAGTTTAGGGTAAGAGATTATTTAGCAGAGATAGAAAAACTCCTTCCATCTACTGTTTGCTGGCAGTATTTGGAAAGATGCAGTAAAATATCAGGATCTAGAGCCTTTACCTGGCCAATTTGAATTATTTTCTAGGGGATATCTAGCCCACCTTTTCAGTACAAAGGTAAATAAGACTGGGTGCCTTAACAAGTGGCATCTATCAGGAATCCCAGTGGAGTGGTGAGGTATTTCCTTGGTCAGTTTATTCCCCATGGGTAGAGCAGAAAGTGACCATGCAGTCTTGGAACTCGTCAGCTCAAGAGTGTGGCAACACCGTAAATGAGAATGGCAGAGCTTTACTGGAAGCTCCTCAGCCCAAGTACTTTGCCAGGGCCAACAGGGGCTGGAAGGACTCAGCAGTCCTAGAGCAGAGCAGATATCTCGCCAAGGTCAGTATGTGCCTTCCACCCGTGAGGAATGTACCCGACCTTAAGAAATGGGTTAAAATTTAAAAGAGTACCTTACCTAATTGAAGTCAGTGTAGGGTAGTATTTCCAGCAAATGGGGTGGGCGGATGAGGGTGGGGGTGGATGGAGGCATACTTCTGGTATCTGGAAAAGAGAGTGTCTCTGGCTGCCGCCTGCCAGAAGAAGGCCACCAGTGACCCATGGAGAGCCTGCCTGGGGTCCGGAACCAATGTTGTTCTTTTGCTGCAGCTAATGCCTAAGAAACACAAACACAAGACTCAGTGCCCACATGTAGTTTATTGAGCAAGGGGAGAAAAGAGGGTATCTGGTGGCCAGCAGAAGCAGGAGAGAGCAGAGAGACAAGAGAGAGAGAGAGAGCAAAGAGAGACAGAGAGATGTGAGAGAGCAGAGAGACCAGAGAGAGCAGAGAGACAGAGAGAGAGCAGAGAGAGAGCAAAGAGAGAAGCACTTGAGGCGCTTATTTTAAAGAGAGGCTTGAGCATGTGTTGTAAGACCTTCCAGAATGAGGAGTCTTCCAGAATGAGAGTCGATACCCCAGAGCACAGTGTCCAGTCCAGTTGCTGCAAAATGCAAGAGGCTTTAATGAACAGGAAACAATTGCACAAACAGGCTCCTCCAGCTTGCAGCTAGGGAGAAGCCCCTCCCCAGGGCCCTGGTGTTTTTAAAGGCAAATGCACAAGCATAGGAAGGGGTGGGACCCTCTTTCCATTGAGTACTTGACCCTTGGAGGCCTGATGGTCTGTCTATTAGGTCAGCAGACCTTAGGGCTAGTTGTGCTAATTAGCCTAGTCTGGGCAAACCAGAGTTACAGCTATCTCTTGACCCTATTTACCACCTGTTGTCTCACAGGGAAGGAGGGGCAGTGTGAATTCTTCTAATCTCAGGGACTTGTGAGTGGAAGCTAGCAAATTGCAAGGAACACATATTGGTTTCTAGGTTAGTCCCCCCCCCCCATTACTTTTTAGGTCTTTCAGTGTAAATGAGTCCTCTAGCTGCCAGGTAAAGCTGACAAGGCCAAGAGTCCCACACATCCTTAGGGCAGGGGTCAGCTGCCTGCTAGTTCCTAACACAGACCATCCACTGGCTACAGGATCAAGCTCCTTCCCTGTTTATCGGTTAATGATAGCTGTTCAGAGTCAAAATAAATCCAGGCTCGTACATTTGACAGGATGTCTCTTTTTAACAGAGGGCACACTGGGATATCTACGAACAATTGATATATCCTGCCTACATCAAGGATCACTGCCACTGGCATACAGGACCCTCCGCATCCTGCTAGTGGGCACCCAACTCTGCTGTACTATCAGCACAGGTGAGGGAAACACCACACTTGCCAAGCCCAAGGCATAGGATGTACAGGCATAATACAACTGCAGCTGGATTTGCCCCACTGAGGCCATGCCTTCTAAATTTCCTGAACTAGCTCTCAGTCAGGTCCTGGGAACCTGGCCACTGCTGGCTTGCCTTTTAATTGCTAATCTCATTAACACCTGCCAGAGGGGGTAAGGTGAGCCACAACCAGCCAAGCCTCTGCAGGAAAGGCAGCCCTCCTTAGCAATGGGTATGGACTAGGGAGCACAGGAAAGGATCACATTTCCATGGCTTCTTTTGGATTCACCCATGGCCATACTTACATGTCAAGCACGACTCTCCAACAGGAAGAAACAAAGCCCTCTTTATGCCAGAGCTAACATTCAGATGGCAGGAACATTTAATGCTAAGGGATGGCTTGTTCTTGCCTTCATTAGACCTACTGGGGAAGTTTCGATTGGTACACATCACCTAGTTCACCTAAATAGGAGATGCAGAACAATTTTAGGGATAAGTACTTGAACCTGATAGAAAGAGTTTCAGGGCTCTACAGAGGAGAAATACTTTGCACAGAGACATTGAGTGTGGAGGCTCAGCAGCAGAGCACTGCCCTACCACCTATGAGGCCCTCAGTTTGACCCTAGCTTCTCAATCTACTTGGCCTCTTCCTCACCTGTGGTGTCTTACAATCAGGTTGTGAGCAACTGCTGTGGGGGCCCTGGCAGCTAGAATCTTATTCCTAGGCTAGGAGGAGACCCTAAGATTTGTTGCTTTTGCTGAACCTGACAGCACAATGACTTAGGGTCTGTGTCTCCACTCCTACACTGGTTAAGCTTGTCTGACTTTAACACCTCTGACTGTTTCATCCTCAATAGAAAACAAACATAAATCCCTGCTACCCCACCCCTATCCCAACAAGCATAAACTACCTATCCAAAAATTTCACCTTCAAACAGTAAAGAAAGCAGGCACAATGCAACAGAAGGCACTCTGGCTATTTAAGCTTCATATTATAGGTTCTGAGTCTGCTTCCCCCATGCACATAATTCAGTCTAATGCTGATGAATATTATGTTGTTTCAGTTTGTGGTTAATATGAACAGAAATAGTGGGCATATTCTAGCATATTCCCTCTCTCTCTTATTCTCTATCTCTCTCTCTTTGTCTGTGTGTGTTTGAAACAAGCATTTTATTGGGAGCAGGTGCCACAGCAGGTGGAAGTCAGAGACAATTTATGGGAGCCAGGCAAGTGACCTTACCATTTCTGGCCCTGCTGTTTAGTTTTTACATTTTTGTGTAGACTTATGACTGTGCACTGATGGTTCCATTTGCCTGTTGATTTCCCTGACAACTGACAAGTCTGTAACGTTTCTACTTGATCACTGGGCCATCAAAGTCCTCGGTTTGCCAAATGTCTGCCTGAGCCCTTGATCGGTTTTTACTGGGCTGTCTTTTCTACTGGTTTGCACTTGTTTCCCTACTTTGGCTGGGCCCTATGTCTGCTTTATATACCAACAGTTTCATTTCTTACTGTGTTGCCTTTCTGGCCAATTTTAAGTGTCTTCTATTGGAAAGTGCTTAACTTCCAGAAAGTTCAATTTGTGCTGGAGATGTATGTAGCTCGGTGTTTAGAGAGTGGCTGGTTAATGCACTGCAGGTATCCTCTGTCTCCATATTGTCCCTCTACTCTATTTGGAGGACTATTTGGAGAAATAGTCATGTGCCACTGTGTCCCTGACCTTTTACCCAATGAGCCATCTCCAGCACCAGCCATTCAGGTAGAGGGTCTACTAACGGCATGATGGTGAATAGTTTGGATCAAACAGCTGTTGTACTTATGTTTTTGGGTATCACAAATTAGTTCTCCTGTAGTGTTCTTAGCCAGATAGTGACATTTAGAAACTGGACACTTCAGAATGATGCAAGGACAGTTACCATGGGATTTGGTGGTACAATGGTGGCAGTGCCCTTCTTTTAGTCCTTACACCAGGGACTAGGCCAGCATCTGACCTTAGCTGCCTTGACCATCCCAATATTTGAGGATCAGTAAGTGAAATTCTCGCCTTTGTGTCTCTGTGGGTGTGTGTGTGTGTGTGTGTGTGTGTGTGTGTGTGTGTGTGTGTAGTATAAAGAATCACCCAGTCCAAGTAAATGCAAATAAAGTAGTCAGATCATCACATCACCTAAACATGAACTTAGTAACTTTTATGTCATCTGCTTCATTGGTGATAGACTACTACATTTACAAAGTGTGGTGTGGAGAACCTCTGCAAGGAGAGAGTGGTGCCGTGTGTGAACATTAATGATAGACTGACAGATGTATATTACCTTTTGCAGAAGAATCTCTCATTTGCTTATTAATTTCTGTGCAAATACTTCAAATTTAGGCTATTTTGAGCTTCCACCTTATCACTGGGTAGGGTTGGGAAGAAGACATTTATTGGCAAACCACATGTTGAATTCTCACCATACATGTACAGTGACATGTGTGGCCACAAGACCTTAGCTGATAGTAAAGAGTAGCAAATAACTGGAAATAATTTTTAATATACACTTCTGCTTTAGATAAATTATACAATAACTTAGTCCTCAACATGGACTGTATTTAATAAAACAAATTCTCAAAAGCCCTCAATATGCCCTAACTGGTTATTCAGAGCTCTGTAGAGAGAAGTTGGGCAGTAGAGAATTCAGCTCTTTGAGGTGTTTGTTCTCTTTTGGGTGGTGTTGAGGCTTCAGACAAGCTTTAGTGCTCAGGGAGCCTTGTTGGCTTGTGGGCTTGTGGGAGAACCCTTTCTTCAGACTTTCCTTAGCATCTATGACAATCACAACACTGAAGTTCATTTATGCACTTTCCTAAAGAGGAGAAAGAGAGATGTGACTGCATGGGTGTGGGCCACTAAGTGCATCCTGGGATTCTATCTACTTCCTTTTTATTATGAAGGCTATGCAGCTTTCAATCATTTGCTCAACGATTTCCATTTGCTACCTAACTACCCTCTAGAGCTTATAGTTCCCTACAACATAAAGTCCAAACACCTTAGTTTGTTTGGGAAAGCTTTGAGGATTTTTTGTAATTTTATATAACAAAGTCCAATTAAATGAAAACAAACATTCATACACAATATTTGGGAATT
>NW_026125822.1:0-72100 GCF_943737965.1 Phodopus roborovskii
GAAACTTGAGAAACAGGTAAATATATAGAACCCAAAAGAAAGAGCCCTGCTTTGTTTTTGGTGGGAGAAAATCAGTGAGGCTGTAAGTTTAGTTCATCTTTAGGTATGCTCCTTTTAGCATGTGGGAGGGGCACTAGAATGTGACAGAATGTTGGTTCCTTAAATGTTGCCTGGCAACCCTGCATGCATTCTGTATTCTGTTATCATGGGCCAAGTACCAGAAATCAGCTTCGAGAAAGTGTTATTATGGGACATTACAGTCTCCCAAGATAACTATCCCCTTAAACTTTCAATGACAGTATTTGATTTCCCTAAGAAAGTCAAAGCCAAATCTCTGGAAGTTTGGGTTTCCTACAGCTTTTGTGGTCACCAAATTCTAGATTACCTAATTATCAGAGAACATTCAATTTCTTCAGTTTATGAATTCTCTCTCTCCTAAGAATTAATTCTATGAAAACAAAGATAATAAGACTCACAAAAATTCATCAAAAGGTGAATTTGTCATTGTTAATTTCCTTCAGGATAGTGATAATCCATTTGTTAAAGTAGACTTAGGGATTATTGGATTGCAGTCCACCTCTTTTGAGGCAGCCATCCAACATGAAATATGCAGGATCTTCTAAAAAACCCTGCATACACAAAGACATTTCAGCATTTAAATATTTCTCGACTCTGCCCTCCGATTAATAAGGGATGATCTTGGGTAGTTTCCCACAATCATGTAGGAGTCGTGTGAGAGTCAATGATGTCCTGTATGGCATACCATTTTATCATCTGATTATGTTGTTATTTGATTATTAAAATAGGACATTAGATAATCCACGATCAGTGGATTCCATGATGTGGGAAGCAATTATTATGGACCATCTAAATATCAATTTTGTAGTTAAAATATTTGAATTAATCACGACAGCATCGTTCAAGAACCTGGTTTGGAGCCCCTTAAGGGAAGTGGATGATGTTAAATGAACTCATTTTTTCATTATGTATCTATACAAAACAATGATTATATCATCCATGACACCTGGAATCTGGTGCCACAGATCATCTAATTATATAATTAATGATTTTAAATTGGACAGTCTGTGTTAATACCCAAGATAATGTAAATATTTATAAAGTTTATAAACCAAACATTCTCCATTCCACGAAGAGTCCTGTAAAGCTTCCTCTTGTGGAGATGAAGTGCAATATCATCACATGTTATGATACATTGACTAAGTGAGGATGATGACATCATTCATGACTGGAGTCTGGCAATGCTTCCCTGCCAGTGAAATGCTACATCACTTATTTATTGTGACAGTTAGTTATTACTGACTTATTTAATTCTTTAAATTATGTAAGCAATAGACAATGCCATCACCGATTACGATTAGTGTGCAAATATCTGTCAGGGACTAGGTTAGGAAAGATGTAGACATGGGCAGAGCATTTTCTGAATGATCTATGCATCTCCCAGAGTAAAAAGAATGCTGGATGATTGAGTCCAGAGATTGCTCGGGGGCCATTTGAGAAGTACAAGGACTACACCAAGGCCGCCATGGTGGTCTGGGTGTGGACTAACTCTTGTTCCTCCACATCTTCACATCGGGTGTGATCTACCATGAGAAGAAGTAGTGGCACTAGGAGGTCGGCACCATCTCAGAGACGTGATAAAACGATGACGACCCAGAACACGGGAAGAACATCTCTTCCGTTGATGTGCTGGTTGTTACCCTGATACAGCCTTCTTTCAGCTGTAGCAACATCTTGGTTACTACTTTAAGCCGGAATGGGCCCATTATCTCAGAACCTGCAGCACCACAATACAGATTCAGCTGCTGGTGATGATGTAAGACCAACAAATTCATCATGCAAGACAATATGATTATCTGATGATTAACTTATGGCATTTTAAAAATCCTTGATGACAGCATACATTTCCATATCTATCAAGTCTGCCCAGGAATTGAAGATACAAAAAAAGTTCAATGACTTACATATTTAAAGATGTAATTATTAAATTCTTTCATTATATAATCTATGATAACTGAAGTATGGCGCTACCTTGTGTGACTCACATATGACAGACGATCTAACTATCTGATTATTTCATTATACAAATATGTCTTATTCTCCTGCAGGTAGAGTGGAGTCTGGATCCACCTTGTTGGTGTTAAATTGTATCTTGTGAATTATTTCCCCTTCTTCCTTTCTTTCTTTCTTTCAATTTCTTCCTTTCATTATTTAAATCAATGTTGATACCATTTTGTTATCTCTAGGGGTGAATTATGAGAAACTATCTCTTTATTCATTCATTTTTTTTTATAACTATGATTAAGGAATACAATGACCCTTCAGTATTGAGCAATCATTTAGGCTTCAGGCATAAATCACCATTCACTGGTTTAAAGTTTATTCATTTAATTATGAAAATCTGTCATTATGTATTCAGTGATCACTGGAGTTGTGAGCCTCCTTAGGGAAATCCATCTTGCCAGACACTCACATCATCGAATACCACACTTACGTCCTTGACTGTTAAACTAGGATATTAAATGATAATTCATCACTTAATTAATGAATTTAAAATACAGGTAATTTTATGGACCATAAGTCCCATTTGGAGTCAGATTTTGGGATTGATGTAACATCATCTCATTACTTCATCATTTACATATATAAAGAAATCTTTTCATCAGTGATATTTTAGGTCTTTGGTGCCATTTCAGACAGTGTTAATACAAATTGCCTACTAATTTATTATCAATTTAATTTTAGACCTGGCCCTGGCCCTGGCCCTGGCTGTACTGGACCAATTCAAATCTAAACAATGCCGAGAAAACATGTGATCTAGCTCCTCTAAAGAGCAGAAGATGAAGAGGTATTATTTTATTTTCAAAAATGAGAAAAGGATTAATGGTAGAGGCGATTAATTGTATTGTATCCATTCTAGGAATTAGAAAATTGAGCGTAGGAAAAAAAAAAGTTTAAAATACTCTTTATTGTTCTTAAATGGCATTATGATGCTTTCCTTTTCATGCTTATGTCACTACAGGCATGTTGAAGCTTGAGAGACAGGTAAATATGTAGAACCCAAAAGAAAAAGCCCTGCTTTGTATTTGTGAGAAAATTAGTGAGGCTGTAAGTTTAGTTCATCTTTAGGTATGCTCCTTTTAGCATGTGGGAGGGCACTAGAATGTGACAGAATGTTGGTTCTTAAATGTTGCCTGGCAACCCTGCATGCATTCTGTATTCTGTTATCATGGGCCAAGTACCAGAGATCAGCTTCTCGAGAAAGTGTTATCATGGGACATTACAGTCTCCCAAGATAACTATCTCCTTAGACTATCAATGACAGCATTTGATTTCCTAAGCAAGTCATAGCCAAATCTCTGGAAGTTGAGCCTACAGCTTTTACTGGTCACCAAATTCTAGATTACCTAATTATCAGAGAACATTCAATTTCTTCTGTTTATGAATCTTCTCTCTTCTAAGAATTAATACTATGGAAACAAAGATAATAAGACTCACAATTATTCATCAAAAGGTGAATTTGTCATTGGTAATTTCCTTCATGATAGTGATAATCCATTTGTTAAAGTAGACTTAGGGATTATTGGATTGCAGTCCATCTCCTTTGAGGCAGCCGTCCAACATGAATTATGCAGTATCTTCTAAAAACCCTGCATACACAAAGACATTTCAGCATTTAAACATTTCACGACTTCTGCTCTCTGATTAAATAAGGGATGATCCTGGTCTTTTCCCACAATCATGTAGGATTCAGTGAGAGTCAATTGTGTTGCTATTTGATTATTAAAATAG
Organism: Phodopus roborovskii; assembly: GCF_943737965.1. Classification (NCBI taxonomy): domain Eukaryota; kingdom Metazoa; phylum Chordata; class Mammalia; order Rodentia; family Cricetidae; genus Phodopus; species Phodopus roborovskii. Next base: position 3,811 of record NW_026125822.1, read on the forward strand.
GACATTAGATAATCCATGATCAGTGGATTACATGATGTGGGAAGCAATTATTATGGACCATCTAAATATCAATTTTGTAGTTAAAATATTTAAATTAATCACGACAGCATCTTTCAAGGGCCTGGTTTGGAGCCCCTTAGGGAAGTGGATGATGTTACATGAACTCATTGTTTGATTATGTATCTATATAAAACAATGATTATATCATCCATGACACCTGGAATCTGGTGCCACAGAACTTGTATATACATAATTAAAGTATTTAAATTGACAGTCTGTGTTAATACCCAGGATAATGTAATTATTTATGAAGTTATATAAACCAAAAATCCTCCATTCCATGAAGAGATGTGTAAAGCTTCCTCTTGTGGAGGTATTGTGCAATATCATCACATTTTATGATACATTGACTCAATTGAGGATGATGACATCTTTCATGATTAGAGCCTGGCCATGCTTCCCTGCCAGTAAAATGCTACATAACCTATTTATTGTGACAGTTAGCTATTACTGACTTATTTAATTCTTTAAATTATGTACGCGATAGACAATGCCGTCACCAATTACGGTTAGGGTGCAAAATATCTGTCAGGGACAAGGTTAGGAAAGATGTAGACATGGGCAGAGCATTTTCTGAATGATCTATGCATCTCCCCAGAGTCATAAAGGATGCTGGATGATTGAGTCCAGAAGATTGCTAGAGCGCTATTCGAGAAGTACAAGGACTTCACCAAGGCTGGCATGGTGGTCTGTGTGTGGACTACCTGCTGTTCCTCCACATCTTCACATCGGGGTGTGATCTACCATGAGAAGAAGTAGCGGCACTAGAAGGTCGGCACCCTCTCTGAGACCTGTCAAAAGGATGACGACCCAGAACATGGAAGAACATCTCTCTCTCAGATATGCTGGTTATTACCCTGCAGTCAGCCCTTCTTTTCAGCTGATAGCAACATCTTGGTTACTACTTCTAAGACAGGAATGAGCCCACTATCTCAGATCCTGCAGCACCAAAACAGAGATTCAGATGTTGGTGATGATGTAAGGCCAACAGAATTCATCATGCAAGACAGTATGATTATCTGATGATTAACTTATGGCATTTTAAAAATCCTTGATGACAACATACATTTCCACATCTGTCAAGTCTGCCCAGGATTTGAAGATACAAAAAATTTCAAAGACTTACATATATAAAGATGTAATTATTAAATTCTTTCATTATATAATCTGTGATCCCTGAAGTTTGGCGCCACCTTGTGTGACTCAAGTGTGACAGACGATCTAACTATCTGATTATTTCATTATACAAATCTCTTTTTCTACTCCAGGAAGAGTGGAGTCTGGATCCACCTTATTGGTGTTAAATTGTATCTTGTGAATCTTTTCTTTCTTTCTTTCTTCCTTTCATTATTTAAATCAATGTTGATATCATTTTGTTATCTCTCTAGGGGTTAATTATGAGAAACCATCTCTTCATTTATACATTTTTTTCACATCTATGATTAAGAATACAATGACCCTTCAGTATTGAGCCATCATTTAGGCTTCACGCATTAAACATCATTCACTGGATTAAAAGTTTATTCATTTAATTATGAAAATCTGTCATTATGTATTCAGTGATCACTGGAGATTTGAGCCTCCCTTGGGAGTCCATCGTGCCAGACCATCACATCATCTAATACTACACTTACTTCCTTAACTCTTAAACTGGGAAATTAAATGATAATTCATCACTTAATTAATGAATTTAAAATACAGGTAATGATATGGACCATAAGTCCCTTTTGGAGTCAGATTTTTGGGAGTTGATGTAACATCATCTCATTACTTCATCATTTAGCTATATAAAGAGTTCTTTACATCAGCGATATGTTTAGGAATTTGGTGCCATTTCGTCAGTGTTAATATAAAATGCCTACTATTTTATTATCAATTTAATTTATTATCAAATTAATTTTGGCCCTGGCCCTGGGCCTAGCCCTGGCCCTGGCCCTGGTTGTTCTGGACCAATGCAAATCTAAACAATGCCAAGAAACCATGGGATCAAGCTCCTCTAAAGGGCAAAGAATGAAGAGGGATTATTTCATTTTCAAAAAAAGAGAAAAGGTTTATGGTAGAGGCGATTAATTTGATTGTATCCATTCTAGGAATTAGAAAATTGAAGCATAGAAAACAGGTTTAAAATACTCATCCTTGTACTTGAATGACATTATGATGCTTTCGTTTTCATGCTTATGTCACTATAGGCATGTTGTAGCTTAAGAGATGGGTAAATATGTAGAACTCAAATAAAGAGCCCTGCTTTGATTTTGTGTGAAACTCATTGAGGCAGTAAGGTTAGTTCTTCTTTAGGTATGCTCCTTTTAGCATGTGGGAGGTGCACTAGAATGTGACAGAATGTTGGATCATAAATGTTGCCTGGCAACCCTGCTTGCATTCTGTATCCTGGTATCATGGGCCAAGGACCAGAGAGCAGCTCGGGAAAGTGTTATCATGGGACATTATATTCTCCCAAGATAACTATCTCCTAAAACGTTCAATGACAGCGTTTGATACCACTAACCAAGTCATAGCCACACCTCTGGAAGTTTGGCTACAGATTTTACTGGTCACCAAATTCTAGATTATCTAATTATCAGAGAACATTCAATTTCTTCTGTTTATGAATTCTCTCTCTCCTAAGAATTAATACTATGGAAACTAAGATAATAAGACTCACAATTATTCATCAAAAGGTGAGTTTGTCATTGTTAACTTCCTTCAGGATGGTGATAATCCATTTGTTAGAGTAGACTTAGGGATTATTGGAATGCAGTCCATCCCTTTTGAGGCAGGGGTCTAACATGAAATATGTAGGATCTTCTAAAAACCCTGCATACACAATGACATTTCAGCATTTAAACATTTTACGACTCTGCTCTCCGATGAAATTAGGGATGAACCTGGGAATTTCCCCCAATCATGTAGGAGTCAGTGAGAGTCAATTGTGTCGAGTATTGCAGATCATTTCATCATCTGATTATGTTGTTATATGATTATTAAAATAGGACATTAGATAATCCATGATCAGTGGATTCCACGATGTGGGAAGCAATTATTATGGACCATCTAAATATCAATTTTGTAGTTAAAATATTTAAATTAATCACGACAGCATTGTTCAAGAGCCTGGTTTGGAGACACCTTAGGGAAGTGGATGATGTTACATGAACTCATTGTTTATTATTTAGTTATATAAAACAATGATTTTATCGTCCATGACACCTGGAATCTGGTGCCACAGATGATCTAATTACTTACTTAAACCAAAAATCCTCCATTCCATGAAGAGACCTGTAAAGCTTCCTCTTGTGGAGATAATGAGCAATATCATCACACTTTATGATACATTGATTCAATTGAGGATGATCACATCCTTCTAATCTGGGAGTCTGGCCACGCCTCCCCTGCCAGTAAAATGTTACAACACCTATTTATTGTGACAGTTAGCTATTACTGACTTAATTAATTCTTTAGATTATATAAACGACAGACAATGCCATCACTGATTACGATTAGTGTGCAAATATCTGTCAGGGATAAGTTTAGGCAAGATGTAGACATGGGCAGAGCATTTTCTGAATGATCTATGCATCTCCCATAATAAAAAGGATGCTGGGTGACTGAGTCCAGAAGATTGCTCGGGGCCATTCAAGAAGTACAAGGACTACACCAAGGCCGGCATGGTGGTCTGGGTGTTGACTACCTGCTGTTCCTCCACATCTTCTCATCGATTGTGATCTACCATGAGAAGAAGTAGTGGCACGAGGAGGTCGGAACCATCACCGAGTCCTTGCAAAAGGATGACAACCCAGAACACGGAAGAAAACTCTCTCTCAGATATGCTGGTGATGCCCCTGCTGGAGCCATCATTTCAGCTGATAGCAACATCTTGATTACTACTGCTCAGCCAGTAATGGGCCCATTATCTCTGATCCTACAGAACCACAACAGTGATTCAGGTGCTGGTGATGATGTCAGGGCAACAGAATCCATCATGTAAAATTGTATGATTATCTGAAGATTAACTGATGTCATTGTAAAAATCCTTGATGATAGCATACATTTCCATATCTGTCAAGTCTGCCCAGGATTTGAAGATACAAAAAAAAAATGTCAATGACTTACATGTTTAAAGATGTAATTATTAAATTCTTTCATTATATAATCTGTGATCCCTGAAGTTTGGTGCCACCTTTTGTGACTCTAGTGTGACAGACGATCTAACTATCTGATTATTTCATTATACAAATCTGTCTTTTTCTACTCCAGGAAGAGTGGAATCTGGATCCACCTTGTTCGTGTTAAATTGTCTCTTCTGACTTCTTTCTTTCTTACTTTCTTCCTTCCTTTCTTTGTTTAAATCAATGTAGATATTGATTTGTTATTTCTCTTTGGATTAGTTATGAGAAATTATCTCTTCTTTCATTCATTTTTTTTGTTCATATCTATGATTAAGAACTCAATGACCCTTCAGTGTTGAGCAATCATTTAGGCTTCACGCATAAAACACCATCCACTTGTTTAAAGTTCATTCATTTAATTATGTAAATCTGTCATTATGTATTCAGAGATCACTGGAGTTTTGAGCCTCCCTAGGGGAATCCATAGTGCCAGACCATCACATCATCTAATACTATACTTACTTCCTTAACTTTTACAACTAGGAAATGAAATGATAATTCATCACTTAATTAATGAATTTAAAATACAGGTAATGTTATGGACCATAAGTCCCTTTTGGAGTCAGATTTTGGGAGTTGATTTAACATTATCTCATTACTTCATCATTTAGCTATATTAAGAGATCTTTACATCAGCGATATGTTTAGGACTTTGGTATCATTTCTTCAGTGTTATTATAAAATGCCCACTAATTTATTATCAATTTATTTTTTTAAAAACATCACTATTCAAGGGAAGAGATAAGTCTGACTACTCCATGTGGGATTTATGTATGTACAACCATGTCATTTTTCAATAATTTTTCGTTGTATATTAATTATTTAAATCAATGTAGACGTTGTTCTTCTTGACTTTGGTCTGGCCAAAGTCTTCTATTGGAGTTAATCACGTGACATTATTTAATAATCTATGTACTACTTCCTGATTATGTCATTATTCAAATGTGTCCTTTTCTACTCCAGGAAGAGTGGAGTCTGGATCCACCTTCTTGGTGTAAATTGTCTCTTGTGATTTCAATGTTCATTTATTTATTTATTTAAATCAATGTTGATATCATTTTGTTATCTCTACAGGGGTGAATTATGAAAAATTATCTTCATTCATTTTATTGTTGAAATCTATGATTAAGAACTTACAGTCTCTTCAGTATTGGGCAATCTTTTAGGCTTCACATATAAAACACCATCCACTTGTTTAATTTTTATTCATTTGCTGCAGACCTTTCAGTGGGCAAGGGGGCTTTGGGGAGACTAAGACTTCGATGAACAGGTCAGGAGTGGCTTCGGCTTGACAGACAGATACAAACACACTCGAGGAGGTTTGCAACTGCTGCGATTTTTACTTCAGAGCTACAGGTTTTTATGCAGAAATTTCAAGGAACAGATCTTTGGCCACAGTTTAATACTTATAGACATACTATAGAAATTTCAGCATTTATTTTGGAGCATGAGATCGTAAATACATATTATGTTTATTTTGGCCTGCTTGTGGTCAGGTTACCAGGGATTTGATTTACTTAGTTTAGAGAATAATTATTGTCTCTGGTCAGTAAACATTTAACAGCATTGATAAGAACTCTTGTACTGTTTTATTGATTTAGGGGCCCTAAAATCTCAGTAGTAAACCCCACAACAGCTTTGCTTTGGGCTGTCTAATTAGGCAGGGTCATCTTTTGGGCAAATTCCTATAGCTTTAGGTATGTTCATTTATTAGGCCTTAGGCTGACACCTGAAGTCTCCACTGGTGACTTGGGATTTTTAGCTGAGGGCTTGTCTGTATCTCTTTCTGTCCCTGAAACTATATCTAAGTGTTTTTCTGGGCTTCTCTGAATTAACAGTGGAGCTATAATCCAAAGCACCTATGACCAAAAGCATTAAAGCTATCATAGCACAACAAACACCTAGCACCTGTTCCAGACTGTCAGTAGGGCAATCACCTGCAGGGCACTGAACCACTTTTCCCCAGGAGGCATAACCAGGTGTGGTGTGAACATCTGGACAGGTAGCCACTGAGATTTCTCTCAGCCAGTGCTACACTGTCTCCACTGGGCCTGGTGTGGCAGTTCCCCCATTTTTTTATTTTTTAAGCAGAACAGCTGGAAATCTCACTGGAGTGTGCTGATGGAGTGAAGTGCTATTCTGAAAAGACTAGGAAAGGACAAACACACTATAAATAAAATGGCAGCTCCAATTCCTAGGAAAACAAAATACTGAGTTAAGCTTAATGGATTCATGGATCTTAGATTTTCTAAAAATGTTGATGCTAGGCCTGAAATGTCCCAAGTATCTATCTTTCTCTGACTCATAACCGTAATTTCCTCTTGCAATGCCTTGATATCATAGGTTAAATTGGTATCCTCCCATACACCCAAGACATGTGCCTTAGCCTCGTTCCAATTAGAGGAAGAGTTGTATGGAAGATGCAGGATCGACACTCAACAAAAATGAGTCCCCTTCTTTCTTGATAAGCACAAACATATTATGTCCAAACATTAATGCATAGGGGTAAGAGAGAAAAGCTATGGACTTGCCAGCCTTTGTTTTTTGTTTTTTGTTTTTTGTTTTTTTGTTTTTTGTTTTTTTCTATAACTTTGGCTGCTGCAACTAACCTGAACAGATCTGTCTGAGGAGTCCCATATGTCCCATCCGGCTTTTGAAAATACCATACAGGTGACACCCACTCTGCTGAATACCATCTCCTTATGAGCTCATTTTTTTGAAGAGTGTATCCTCCAAATTGAGCAAAATGATCCTTAAGGTAGCCAGAATACCCATGATCAGGTGATGGTACAGATAATTTCTCTTGAAGCCAATGGAGAAAACCTTGTTCCAGTGCGAGGAAATCCACAATGAAGCCAGTTAGGCATCTGATCTTCATTTTCTTCCCATAAACTTTTTTTTTTTGTATTTTACCAAGCAATATGGCAATCTAGAAGGCAGCGGCTGATTTATTATCATAGTGTCATTAAAATTATAGTGCCCCAAAGTAGCAATTTGTAGTTGCCACATAGGCCACTATTTTGGACTCTTATCTGTAACATGCTCATTTTCAGGAGTGTCAGTGAGGAAAGTTCTATCATGCAAACAACCATGTGGAGTTATACCACCGAGTGTATGCAGATTGGTAAGGAATCTGATCTACCCTTGTAATTTACATACCCAGATGAATTAATCTCCATCTGAAAATCTGGATTCCACATCAGCACATCAGTAACAATAGTCATGGTTTTAATGAGCTCTGTATTTTCACAATGCCATTAGGGCTTCCACCTAAACAACCCTGTGTCACTCACTGTATGTGGGCACACTGGTCTGAGTCTGGCTTCTTCCTGCTGGCAAGGGACAATGTGGAGTGGGCGATTCAGGTTTTAGTGGACTCAGCAAGAGGGGTGGATGGAGAAGTTTCCCTTAGATTTGAGTCTGGAGACCTCCAGCATCTGTTTCTGGAGTAGGTGGAGAAGGAGGGTTAAGAGAAGTTTCAGCCATAGCAGTGAGTTTCAGGTAGCATCATACCATTCCCCAACATCCGGGTACCGAAAGCAAGCCCTCCACTGAATTCACCTCAGTTCAGACTCGGCCCTTTAAAATCTGCCATTATAGGATCGACATGAGAGTGGGGCAGATACAAAAGCATCCACCTTCTGATCACTTGTTTTTGTGTTTTATTTATTTAACTTATTATTTTACATGTCGATCCTATTTCCCTCCTCCCTCCCTCTCTCTCTCCCTCCATCCCTCTCTCACCTTTACACTCTCTGCCCTCCCACATGCACCATAGCCACCATCCACTCCAATCACCCCACCCCATTTCCCTATATTGGGGAATGCCATCCAGTTGGGGTCATGGAGATCTGAGAGGTCATGTGAAGTTGGGACTAGGGCTTCTCTCCTGTCTCTAGGTTAAGACAGTTATCCCTTCATGGGGGATGTGTTTGAAAGGTCCTTTTGTGCACCAGGGATGCATCATGGCTCCACTGTCTGAGGTCCCTTAGACTACTCAGTCCATCTGGCTGAGACCCATATTCAGGGAACCCTGAGTCATTTCCATGCTTGATTCCCAGCTGTCAGTCTGGGGCTCCTCCTCTGTTAGCTCCTCCTTTCAGGTAAGCAGTCTCTATTTGTTTCTGCAGCCTGGTCTTTTCCCTCTCCATCTGCATCTGGATTCTAGTTCGACTCAGTGATTATGTATGGGTGTTTGCTCCCGTTTCAAACAGGTATTAGATGACGGCTCCATGGATAACTTAGTTATTGATCTCACTATCTGGGAAGAGCATTTATGGTAGCCTTTCCACGGATGCTCAAATTGTTAGTTGGCGATACATTTGTAGATCTGTAGACCTTTCTTTATGTTCAATTTTATCTTCAAACCAATATTGGTTCCTTCTTTTATGTTTTCTCTCTCTCTCTTTCTCTCTCTCATTCTCTCTATCTATCTATCTATCTATCTTTCTCTCTCTACTTCCTTTCTTCTATTCCTAACAGGGCTCAATCTTCCTAATCGCAGGTGTTTCCTTTCCTCCCCCTTGCATTCTCCTACTTCTCTCTCCATTCACTGCCACCACTTCCCCTGTGCTCTGGGCGACTTGTCCCTTCCCCATTTCTGTGAGGCACTTTATATGAATCTTTTAGAATACACCTTGTTTCCTAGTTCCTCTGGTGCTGTGAATTACAGTCTGGTGATCCTTTGCTCTAGGTCTAAAATCTACATATGAGTGAGGACATACTATTTTCCTCTTTTTGTGACTGGGTTACCTCATTCAGGGTGGTTTCTTCAAGTGCCATCAACTTGCCTGCGAATTTCAAGATACCATTATTTTTTCTGCAGAATACAGTTACACTGTGTAGATGTGACACACCTTGACTATCCATTCTTAAATGGAGGGGCATCTAGGTTGCTTCCAGGTTCTTTCTATTACAAATAGTGCTTCTATGAACATAGTTGAACAGATGTCTTTGTTGCATGGACAGGGATCATTTTGGGTATATGCCTAAAAGGGGAATTGCTGGGTCCTGTGATAAACTAATTCTCATTTTCCTGAGGAACTGCCATACTGATCTCCCAAAATTGCTGTACAACTTTGCACTCCCACCAGCAGTGGAGGAGTGTTCCCCTTTCTCCACATCCTGTCCAGCATTAGTCATCATTGGTGTTTCTAACTTTAACCATTCTTCCAGGAGTACAATGTTATCTCAAAGTTGTTTTGATTTGCCTTTCACTGATGGCTAAGGATGTTGGGCACTTTCTTAAGTGTCTTTCAGCCTTTTTGATTTCCTCTATTGAGAATTCTTTCTTCAGTTCTGTACCCCATTTTTAATAGGGTTATTTGGTGTTTTGTTGACTAGTTTCTTGAGTTCTTTGTATATTTTGGAGATCAGCCCTTTGTCGGATATAGGATAGGTGAAAATCTTTCCTAGTGTGTGTGCTGCTGTTTGGCCATCTCCACTCTGTGCTTTGCATTACAGAAGCTTCTATGTTTTGAGAGGAACCCTTTATTAATTGATGCTCTCAGTGTCTGTGCCCCTGGAGTTATGTTCAGGAAGCAGTCTCCTATAAATATTTGTTCAAGGGTACCTACTACTATCCCTTCTAAGAGGTTCAAGGTGGCTGGATTGATGTTGAGGCCTTTTATCAATTTCAACTTGAGTTTTATTCATGGCGACACACATGGGTCTATCTGCAGTCTTCTACACACCCTCATCCAATTGTGCCAGCACCATTTGTTGAAGATGCTGGTCTATTGTCTCCGGTGATTTCATTATTTATATACTTATATCAATGGTGATATCATTTTGTTATCCCTCTAGGGGTGAAGTATGAGATATTATCTCATTATTCATTCATTTTTTTTTGTTCAAATCTGTGATTAAATACTCAATGAACTCTTAAGTCATGAGCAATCTCATAGGAGTCACGTGTAAAACATCATCCACTTGTTGAATTTTTATTCATATATTTATGAAAATCTGTCAATATTTATTCAGTGATCGCTGGAGTTTTGAGCTTCGTTATGGGAGTCAATCATGCCAGACCATCACATCATCTAATACTACACATACTTATTTAACTGTAATACTAGGAAATTAAATAAAAATTCATCATATCATTAACGTATTTAAAATAAAGATGATGTTATGGACCATGGGTCTCTTTTGGAGTCAGATGTTGTATGTTGATGATGTAACATCATCTCATTACTTAATTATTTCGCTATTGAAACAGATCATTACATCAGCCAAAGTTTTACAAGTTTGGTGCCAACTTGTCGAGTTAATATTAAGCACCAACTAATTAATTATCAATTTAAATTTTTAAATACATCATTATTCCATGAAGAGAAGGGTTGACTTCTCCATGTCGGATTTAATTATGAAGCACCATATTATTATTCAATTATATTTCATTACATACTATTTATTTAAATCGATGAAGATGTTATTGTTCATGACAGAAGTCTGGTTATTCCTCCCTGGGAATTAATCGTGTGCCATTATGTGTTTGGCCCCTGTGTGACTGACACAGCAGGAGACTGGTACCAGAAGCAGTGCCCAGAGAATGAGGGACACTGGGTTATGCAGTGATTACTGATAATATAATAATAGATTTTTAAAGATCGAATAATTAAACGATTGAAAAAATTGTATTATTTCGCATCATCAGTTTCTGAGAGGTTGCGATAGAGCTGACCTATGAAGGACACAGTCAACACCGATTTTAAAAACTGAATAATTCAATAATCTCATGATCAGAGAATCTTATCTAATGAACTCTGTTGGGCTGATAACATGACACACCTCCAACTCCAAATAACTCTAAATAACCATATTAGAAATTGGGTTTCAGGACTCAATAGAAAATTATCATTTGAGGAATCTAAAGTGATTCATAGGACAATAAGACAGTACTCAAAATCCTTAATCATCAGCCAAGTGCAAATAAAACAACTCTGAGAAACAATGATATGAAGCTGCTCTAAAGGTACCAGAATGAAGAGAAATTTAATTTATTTTCAACACTTAGGAAAGGATTATGGTAGAGGCGATTAATGGTATTGTTTGCATTCTGGAAATGAGAAAATTGAAGCATAGAAAATAGGTTGAAATACTCATCATTGTGCTTTAATGGCATAATGATGCTTTCGTTTTCATCCTTATATCATTATAGGGATGTTGTAGCTTGAGAGACTGGTAAATATGTACAACTCAAAAAAAAAAAAAAAAAAAAAAAAAGATCCCTCTTATGTTTTTGTGAGAAAATCAGTGAGGCTGTAAGTTTAGTCAATGGGTGGGTATGCTAATTTTAGCATGTGGGAGGTGCACTAGATTGTGACAGAATGTTGGATCCTAAAGGTTGCCTGGCAACCCTGCTTGCATTCTCTATCCTGATATCATGGGCCAAGGACCAGAGAGCAGCTTTGATAAAGTGTTATCACAAGACATCACAATCTCCCAAGATAACTATCTCCTAAAACTTTTTATGGCAGCATTTGATTCCCCTAACCAAGTCATAGCCACATCTCTGGAAGTTGTCCTAGCGCTATTACTGATTACCCAATTCAACATTACCTAATATCAGAGAAAACAGTCTGTGGATGAAAGGTTCAAAGACTTCTGTTTATAAATGATCTCTCTTCTAAGAAGTAAAACTATGGATTAAAAGATAATAAGACTCACAATTACTCATCAAAAGGTGAGTGTTCCTTTGGTAACTTCCATCAGGTTGGTGATAATCCATGTGTTAGGATAGACATAGGGATTATTGGAATGCAGTTCATCTCTTTTGAGGCAGCTGTCAAACATCAAATGTGTGATATGTTCTAAAGAACTGCATACACAATGACATTTCAGCATATACACATTTTACTACTAAATTCTGTGAATAAATAAGCCATGAACTGGGGAGTTTCACACAAACTTGTGGGAGTCAAGTTGGAGAAAACTTGTGTCCAGTATGGCAGACCATGTCATCCTCTGATTATGTTATTATTTAATTATTAAAATAGGGCATTAGATTATCCATGATCAGTGGATTAGTGTTCCACAATGTGGGAGTGAAGTACTTTAGACCATCTAAATATTAATTATGTAATTAAATTATTTAAATTAACGATGACATCATTGTTCACAAGTCTGTTTTGGAGCCACCTTAGGGAAGTGGATGGTGTTTCAACAGCTCATTATTTGATTATTTAGTTATATAAAGCAATGATGATACCATCCGTGACACCTGGAATTTGGTGCCACTTTGTGGGGACAAGTGTGACAGATCATCTAATAACATGATAAAGTGTTTAAATTGACTATTGGTGTTTATACCCAAGATACTGTACATATTTGTATAATCTTATAAATCAGTAATCCTCTATTCCACGAAGCATCCTGTATAGCTCCCTCTTATGGAGTTAATATGCAATATCATCACATTTTATGATTAATTATTTCAATTGACGATGATGACATCCTTCATGACTGGAGTCTGGCCATTCTCCCCTGCCACTTAACTGCTACATCACCTCTTTATTGTGACAGTTAGCTTTTACTGACATATTTAATTATTTAAACGGCAGACATTGACATCATCGATTAGATTACTGTGCAAATATCTGTCCAGGACAAGGTTAGGAAAGTCGTAGACATGGACAGAGCGGATTCTTTTTTTTTTAAGCTCCCTCTCTGATGCCTCTAGCTCATGTCAAGTTGATATAAAACTAGCCAGCCAGGAGAGCTGCTTCTTTTTTTTTTTTTTTTTTTTTTGTCTTTTTTTTTAATTTAATTTTATATAACAAAGTCCAATTAAATGAAAACAAACATTTATACACAATATTTGGGAATTTGGGCGTCGTTCTTTCCAAACTACTTCCTGCTGGTAAGGGGCACTGTCTTGGGGGATTCGAAGAAGATTCAGATATCCTAGCTGTAGTCTGTAGGGCTGTTTTTTCCAGCTGTTTAGAATGTAGGATCAGCTTGTACTCTGTTTCAGGCGGTCTGGTGTGACCAAACCACATTATTCTGTAAGGAATCCACATCTTTTCATTTTCTGTGGAAACAAAAATAGAAACACTTTTCCCCAGTAACTTGTTCTTCAACTTAAATTTTGGAGTCAAAGCGTTTTTTTTTAATTTATTATTTTACATGTGGATCCCAGTTCCCTCTCCCTCCATGCCTCCCTCCTCTCCAGCCCTCCCTCCCTCCTTCCCTCACGTTTGCCCTCTCTTCCCTCTCCCATGCACTCTAAACACCCTCCCTTCCCAACCCCCCACCACAATACCATATGTAGGGGAATGCCATCCAGTTGGGGTCATGTAGATCTGACAGGTCATGTGAAGTAGGGACTAGGGATTCTCTCCTGTCTCTAGATTAAGGCAGTTATCCCTCCATGGGGGATATGTTTGCAAAGTTCTTTTGTGCACCAGGGATACATCCTGGCTCCACTGTCTGAGGTCTCTTAGACTGCTCAGACCTTCTGGCTAAGACCCATATTCAGGGGGGGTCCGAGTCAGTTCCCTGTTGGCTTCCCAGCTATCAGTCTAGTGGCCCTTAGCTCCTCCTTGTTCAGGTAAGCTGTCTCTATGTACTTCTACCGCATGGTCTTGTCCTCTCCATCTGCTTCTGGGTTCTAGTTCGGCTCAGTGTTTATGTATGGGTGTTTGCTCCTGTTTTCAACAGGCATTAGTTGAGGACTCCATGGAGATGTTAGTTGTTGATCTCACTCTCCGGGAAGGGCATTTATGATAGCCTTTCCATGGACGCTGAGATTGTTAGTTGGGAGCAGTCTTGTAGTTCCCTCGACCTTTCTTTGTGTTCAACTTTATCTTCAAACCAATATTGGCTCCCTCATTTATGTTCTCTCTCTCTGTCTGTCTCTCTCTCTCTCTCTTTCCTATTTTCCATTCCTAACCAGGCTCAATCCTCCTGGTCGCACATGCCTTCCTCTCCTCCCTCTCATTTTCTCCTACTTCTCTCTCCATTTGCTGTCTTCCCCCACTTTACCTGAGGTCTGGAGGACTTGTCCCTTCCCAGTTCTGTGAGGGACTTTATATGAATCTCTTAGAAGACAACTTGTATCCTAGTTCCTCTGGTGATGTGAATTATAGGCTGGTGATCATTTGATCTAGTTCTAAAATCCATATATGAGTGAGTACATACTGTGTTTCTCTTTTTGTGACTGGGTTACCTCATTCAGGATGGTTTCTTCAAGTGCCATCCAATTGCCTGCGAATTTCAAGATACCATTATTTTTTTCTGCAGAGTAGTATTCCATTGTGTAGATGTGCCACATCTTCATTAACCATTCTTCAATTGAAGGGCATCTAGGTTGCTTCCAGGTTCTTGCTATTACAAATAGTGCTGCTATGAACATAGTTGAACAGATGTCTTTCTTGCATTGATGTGTATCCTTTGGGTATATGCCTAAGAGGGGGATTGCCGGGTCCTGTGGTAAACTAATCCCCATTTTCCTGAGGAACTGCCATACTGATCTCCAAAATGGCTGTATGAGTTTGCACTCCCACCAGCAGTGGAGGAGTGTTCCCCTTTCTCCACATCCTCTCCAACATAAGTCATCACTGGTGTTTCTAATTTTAGCCATTCTGGCAGGGGTAAGATGGTATCTCAAAGTTGTTTTGATTTGCATTTCCCTGATAGCTAAGGATGTGGAGCATTTTCTTAAGTGTCTTTCAGCCTTTTTGATTTCCTCCATTGAGAATTCTTTCTTCAGTTCTGTACCCCTTTTTTTAATAGGGTTATTTGGTGTTTTGTTGACTAGTTTCTTGAGTTCTTTGTATATTTTGGAGATCTGCACATTGTCGGATATAGGATTAGTGAAAATCTTTTCACAGTCAGTGGGCTGCCGTTTGGTCTTGTCAACTGTGTCCTTTGCCTTACAGAAGCTTCTAAGTTTGAAGAGGTCCCATTTATTAATTGTTTCTTTCAGTGTCTGTGCCCCTGGAGTTATGTTCAAGAAGCGGTCTCCTATACCAATTTGTTCAAGGGTACCTCCTACTTTCTCTTCTAAGAGGTTCAATGTGGCTGGATTGATGTTGAGGTCTTTGATCCATTTGGACTTGAGTTTTGTGCATGGCGACAGACATGGGTCTATCTGCCGTCTTCTACACACCCTCATCCAATTGTGCCAGCACCATTTATTGAAGATGCTGTCTTTGCCCCATTATATAATTTTAGCTTTTTTGTCGAAAATCAGGTGTTCATAGGTGCGTGGATTAATATCAGGATTTTCAATTCGATTCCATTGGTCTACCTGTCTATTTTTATGCCAATACCAGGCTGTTTTCAGAACTATAGCTCTGTAGTAGAGCTTGAAGTCAGGAATGGTGATGCCTCCTGAAGTTCTTTTATTGTATAGGGTTGTTTTGGCTATCCTGGGTCTTTTGTTTTTCCATATAAAGTTGATTATTATCCTTTCAAGGTCGGTGAAGAATTGTGGTGGGATTTTAATGGGGATTGCATTGAATCTGTAGATTGCTTTTGGTAAGATTGCCATTTTTACTATGTTTATCCTACCTAACCAAGAGCATGGGAGGTTTTTCCATTTTCTGGTATCTTCTTTAATTTCTTTCTTTAGAGTCACAAAGTTTTTATTATATAGATCTTTTACTTGTTTGGTAAGCGTTACACCAATATACTTTATGTTGCTTGTGGCTATTGTAAAGGGTGATGTTTCTCTGATTTCTTTCTCTGCCTCTTTGTCGTCTGGAAAAAATAGGGCTACTGATTTTTTTGAGTTTATCTTGTATCCTGCTAGTTTGCTGAAGGTGTTTATCAGCTGTAGGAGTTCCCTTGTAGGGTTTATTGGGTCGCTTATGTAAACTATCATATCATTTGCAAATAGAGACAGTTTGACTTCTTCCTTTCCAATTTGGATGCCCTTGATCTCCTTTTGTTGTCTTATAGCATTAGCTAGAACTTATAGTACGATATTGAAGAGTTATATAGAGAGAGGACAGCCTTGTCTTATTCCTGATTTTAGAGGAATTGGCTTAAGTTTCTCTCCATTCAGTTTGATGTTGGCAGTTGGTTTGCTGTATATTCAGAGCAGATTCTTGGTGATCTATGCATCACCTAGAGTACTAGGGATACTGGATGATTGAGTCCAGAAGATCCCATGGTGCCCTCCGAGAAGTACAAAGACTTCACCAAGGCAGGCACGGTGGTCTGGGTGTTTGACTCCCTGCTCCTCCTCCACATATTCCCATCAGTTGTGATCTAAGATGAGAAGAAGTAGTGGCACCGGGAGTTCAGCACCATCACTGAGAACTCACAAATGGAAGACGACCCAGAACAGGGAAGAACTGCTCTCTCCCAGCTCTGCTGGTGATGCCCCTGCTTGTGGCCATCTTTTCAGCTGATATCAACATGTTAGCTACTGCTGCTACACCAGGTATGGGCCCATCATCTCAGGACCTGCTGCACCACAACAGAGATTCATGCCTTGGTGATTATGTCAGCCAAAACAGTTCATCAGGCAAGACAGTATTGTTATCGGATTATTAACTTAATGGAATTTTAAAAATACGTGAAGACAGCATATTTTATCATGTCTGGCATTTCTGCCTAGGAATTGATGACACAAAAAAGGTCAATGACTTACATATTTAAAGTTGTAATTGTTACATTGTTTCATTATATAATCTGTGAACCCTGAATTTTGGTGCTACCTGTGAGATTCAAGTGTGACAGACGATATAACTATCGGATTATTTCATTATTCAAATCTGTCTTTTTCTACCCAAGGAAGAGTGGAGTCAGGATCCACCTTGTTGTTGTTAATTGTCTCTTGTGATTTCGTTATTTATTTATTTAAATCAATGTTGATATCGTTTTGTTATCTCTCCAGGGTTGCATTAGGAGAAATTCTCTCAGCATTCATTGTTTTGTTCAAATATATGATTAAAATCTCAATGATCTCTTCAGTTTTGAACAATATTTTAGGAGTCACCTATAGAACACCATCAATCTACTTGTGTAATTATATTCATTTAATTATGAAAAATCTGTCATTATGAATTCAGTGATCACTGTAGTTTTGAGCCTCCTTATGGGAGTCAGTCATGCCAGATCATCACATCATCTGATATACACTTACTTATCTAACTGTAAAATTAGGAAATTAAATAATAATTCATCATTTAATTAGCGTATTTAAAATAAAGATTATGTTATGGTCCATAAGTCCCTTTTGGAGTCAGATTTTGGGAGTTCACGATGTAACCTCATCTCATTACTTGATTATTTTGCTATTTAAATAGATCATTACATCAGCCATAGTTTTACGACTTTGGTGTCATCTTTTCAGAATTAATATAAAATGCCATCTAATTAATTATCAATTTAATTTTTAAAATAAATCATTATTCGAGATAGGGATCAGTCTGACTTCTTCATGTGGGACTGAAGTATGCACCACAATGTCATTATAAAATCATTTTTCATTATATATTTATTATTTAAATCGATGAATATGTGGTCCTTCATGACTGGAGTCTGGCCATTCCTCCCAGGTAGGCATTATTTATGTATCTAAGTATTAGTTCCTTGACAATCACTGGAGTTTGGTTCCATCTCATGAAAGTTAAGTATGCAGGACTTTCCAATTATCATCCCTGGCATTTCTGCCTAGGAATTGATGATACAAAAAAATTCAAAGACATTTATATTTTAAGATGTAATTATTAAAATGTTTCATTATATAAACAGTGATCCCTGAAATTTGATGCCACCTTGTGGATTAAAAGATAATAAGACTCACACTTACTCATCATAAGATGAGTTTTCCATTGCTAACTTCATTCAGGATGATAATAATCCATGTGTTATAGTACACTTAGGGATTATTGGATTGCAGTCCATCTCTTTTGAGGAAGCTGTCCAAAATTAAATATGTGATACCATCTAAAACCCTGCTTGCACAATGACATTTCAGTATTTACACATTTTACTACTAAACTCTAAGGTTAAATGTGGGATAAACCGGGGAGTTTCACACAATCTTGTGGGAGTCAATGGAGAGACAATTGTGTCGAGTATGGCAAACCATTACATCAACTGATGATGTTATTATTTAATTATAAAAATAGGACATTTGACTATCAATGCTCAGGGAATTATGGTACCACGATGTGGGAGTCAAGTATTTTAGACCATCTAAATATTAATTAAGTAATTAAAATATTTGAATTAATCATGACAAAAATATTCATGAGTCTGGAATGGAGCCACCTTAGGGAAGTGGATGATGTGAAATGAACACATTATTTGATTATTTAGTTATATAAAACAATGATTATATCATCCATGACACCTGGAATTGGTGCCAAAGATCCTCTAATTACATAATTAAATTATATAAATTGACAGTTCATGTTAAGACCCAATACAATATAAATATTTGTATACATATGTAAGCCAATTATCCTCTATTCCAAGAAGAGACCTGTAAAGCTCCCTCTTGGGATGTCAAAATGCAATATCATCACATTTTATGATTAATTGTTTCAATAGATGATGATGACATCCTTCCTGACTGGAGTCTGGACATTTATCCCTGCCAGTTAAATGCTATATCACCTCTTCATTGTGACAGTTAGCTATTACTGACTTATCTAATTATTTAAATTATTTAAACATCAGACAATGACATCATCAATTATGATTAGGGTGCGAATATCTGTCAGGGACAAGGTTAGGAGCATTGTAGACATGGACACTGCAGTTCCTGAATGTTCTATGCATACCCCAGAGTAGTAGGGATGATGGATGATTGAGTCATGAAGATTCCATGGTGCCCTCCGAGAAGTACAAATACTACACCAAGGCAGGCCTGGAGGTCTGGGTGTTTGGCTCTCTGTTCTTCCTCCACATCTGAAGATTGGGTGTGATCTACGATTAGACGAAATAGTGGCACAAGGAAGTTGGGTCCATCATCAAGACCTCGCAAAAGGATGACGGCCCAGAACATGGAAGAACTGCTCTTTCTCAGCTCTGCTGGTCATGTTCCTGCTGCATCCATCTTTTCAGCTGATATCAACATTTTAGCTACTACTGCTACGCCAGGTATAAGCACATCATCTCAGGTCTGATGTACCACAACCGAGATTCAGACCCTCGTGATGATGTGAGGCCAGCATATTTCATCTGGCAAGACAGTATGATTATCTGATTATTGACTTATGGAATTTTAAAAATCTGTGATGAAAACTTACTTTATCATGTCTGATTGTTAACGTATGGAATTTTAAAAATCTGTGATGACAGCTTACTTTATCATGTCTGGTATGTCTGCCCAAGAATTGGTGATACAAAAAATTTCAACAACTTACATATGTAAAGGTGTAATTATTATATTCTTTCATTTTATACACTGTGAACCCTGAAGTTTGCTGCCATCTTGTATCATTCAAGTGTCACAGACGATCTATCTATCTGATTATTTCATTACTCAAATCTGTCCTTTTCTACTCCAGGAAGAGTAGAGTCAGGATCCATTTTGTAGTTGTTCATTGTCTCCTGTGATTTCATTATTTATTTATTTAAACTTATGGTGATATCATTTTGTTATCCCTCTAGGGGTGAAGTATGAAAATTTGTCTCATTATTCATTCATTTTTTTTGTTAAAATCTATGATTAAAAACTCAATGATGTCTTCAGTTTTGAGCAATCTCATAGGGGTCAAGAATAAAACACCATCCACTTGTTTAATTTTTATTCATTTTATTATGAAAATCTGTCATTATCTATTCAGTGATCACTGCAGTTTTGAGCATCCTTATGGGAGTCAATCATGCCAGACCATCACATCATCTAATACTACACTGACTTATTTAACTATAAAATTAGGAAGTTAAATTATAATCCATCATTTAATTAACATATTTAATATAAATGTGATGTTATGGACCATAAGAGCCTTTTGGAGTCCGGTTTTAGCAGTTGATGATGTAACATCATCTCATTACTTGATTATTTAGCTATTGAAATAGATAATTACATCAGCCATAGGTTCAAGAGTTTGGTGCCATCTTGTCAGAGTTAACATAAAAGGCCAATTAATTGATTGCCAATTTAAGTTTTTAAATAAATCATTATTCCACAAACAGAAGAGTCTGACTTCTCCATGTGGGATTTAAGTATGCACCACCATGTCATTGTTCAATTATTTATCCTTATATATTAATCATTTAAATCGATAAAGATGTTGTACCTCATGACTGGAGTCTGGCCATCCTCCCTGGGAGTTAATCGTGTGGCAATATTTAATTATCTTAGTAATACTTCCTTGACCATTGCTGGAGTTTGGCTCCATCGTATGAAATTTAAGTATGCAGGACTATGGAATTATTAACTTATTTCGTTATGTAAATAATGATGGTGTCATCCATTGTGGGTTTGGCTGGTGTATGATTGACACATACAGGAGATTGGTACCAGAAGCAGTGCCCAGAGAATGAGGGACACTGGGTTATCTAGTGATTACTGATTATGTAATAATATTATTTTTAATGATCGAATGATTAAACGATTTTAAAAAACTGTAATATTTCGCATCCTAACTTTCTGAGAGGTTGCAACAGAAGTGACCCATGAAGGACACTGTCAATACCGATTTTAAAAACTTAATCATTTGATAATCTCATGATCAGAGAATCTTATCTAATCAACTAGGTCGTGCTGATAACATGGCACACCACCAACAATAAATAACTCAAAATAACCATATTAGAAATCGGGTACAGGACTAAATAGAGAACTATCAATTGAGGAATCCAAAATGACTGAAAGAATAATAAAACAGTGCTCACAATCCTTAGTCATCAGCCAAATAAAAATCTAAACAACTTTGAGAAACCATGGGATCAAACTCCTCTAAAGGTCAGAGAATGAAGAGGAGTTTATTTTATTTTCAATAAAGAGAAGAAGATTATGGTAGAGGCAATCCATTGTTTTGTTTCCATTCTGGAAATGAGAAAATTGAAACACAAAAATTGATGGAAATACTTATCAATTTACTTGAATGGCATAATGATGCTTTCGTTTTCATGCTTATATTACTATGGGCAGGTTTGAGCTTGAGAGACTCGTAAATATGTGCAAATCAAAAAAAAAAAAAAAAAAAAAAAAAAAAAAAAAAAAACAGGATCCAACTTTGTTTTTGTGAGAAAATCAGTGAGTGACGTTAACTTTAGTCTATGGGTGGGTATGCTAATTTTAGCATGTAGAATGTGCTCTAGAATGTGAAAGAATGTTTGATCATAAATATTGTCTGGAAACCCTGCTTGCATTCTATATCCTGGTATCATGGGCCATGGACCAGAGAGCAGCTTAGATAAAGTGTTATCATGGCACACTACAATCTCCCAACAACACTATCCCCTAAATTTTTTAATGATGGCATGTGATTTGCCTCAGTAAGTCATAGCCATATCACTGAAAGTTGGCCAACAACTTTTACTGGTTACCCATTTCAAGATTACCTAATATAAGAGAACATAGTCCGTGGAGCAATAGTTCAAAGACTTCTGTTTATGAATGGTCTCTCTCTCCTTAGAAGTAATATAATGGTTTAAATGATAATGAGACTCACAATTATTCATCAAAAGGTGAGTTTTCCATTGTCAACTTCCTTTAGGAAGGTGATAATACATTTGTTAGAGTAGACTTAGGGATGATTGGATTGCAGTCCATCTTTTTTGAGGCAGCGTTGTTCCCGAGTCTGGTTTGGAGCCACCTTAGGGACGTTAATGATGTTACATCAACTCATTGTTTGATGGTTTAGTTATATAAAACAATGATTATATCATCCATGACACCTGGAGATTGTTGCCACCTAGTGGGGTCAAGTGTGGCAGATCATCTAATTACATAATTAATGTATTTAAATTGACAAATCCTGTTAATACCCAAGATAATGTAAAGATTTGTATATTTATGTAAACCAATAATCCTCTATTCCATGAAGAGTCCTGTAAAGCTCCCTCTTCAGGAGTTATAATGAAATATCATCATATTTTATGACTGATTGTTTGAATTGATGAAGATGACATCTTTCATGACTGGAGTCTGGCCAGTCTTCCCTTCCAGTTAAAGGCTACGTCACCTCTTTATGGTGATAGTTATCTTTTACTGACTTATTTAATTATTTAAATCATTTAATCGATGGACAATGACATCATTGATTCTGTTTAGGGTGCAAATTTCTATCAGAGACAAGGATAGAAAGTTTGTAGACATGGACACAGCAGTTTCTGGATGACCTATGCATGACCCAGAGTACTAGGGATGCTGCTGTGCCGGGTGTGGGCCCATCATCTCAGGTCCTGCCACAGCACAACAGAGATTCAGGAGCTGGTGATGATGTCAGGCCAACAGAGTTCATTAGGCAAGACAGTACAATTATCTCTTTATTAACTTATGGAATTTTAAAAATCAATGAAGACAGCATACTTTATCATGTCCAGCATGCCTGCCAGGAATTCATGAGACAAAAAAGTTCAACGACTTACATCTTTAAATAAGTAATTATTAAATCATTTCCACATATACTCAGTGAACCCTTGTTTGTTGCCACCGTGTATGACTCAGGTGTGACAGACGATCTAACTATCTGATTATTTCATTATTCAAATCTGACTTTTTCTAATCCAGGATGAGTGGAGACTGGATCCACCTTTTTGGTGGTAATTGCCCCTTGTGGTGATTTCATTATTTAGTTATGTATTTATTTTAGTGAATGGTGATAGCATTTTGTTAGCTCTCTAGGAGTGTGTTGTCTCGAGGTTTATTATCAAAATGGGAAGAGTACCAACAACAGCCATGGTGCAATGCATTCCCTCCAACAGCTTCAGGTTTGCTCAAGTTTCTTTGGGTCTTACAGTTTTCCCTTTCTTTTAATATAAACTAATACCTGCCTTATTTGGAAGAAGACATCAGCATAATTACTTACCCGTCATTGGAGAGGTCACCCAGGCCCATAACCTTCCTTTCTTAGGTTGGATATTTGCCCCCTCTCCCTTACTGTCCCTGGTGAATAGTTTGTTAGCCTCATGTGGGCAGAGGCATTTTACCTCGAGCCAAAGACAGATTCTGTCTTGTTAGAAAGTTGGCCTGGGCCTGTTTAGTGCTGTGGCAAAGTAGACCAAATGCAAGGGCTACAAACCCCCAATGATCTGCTCACAAGTTGAAGTCCTTGTAAAAGGCCTTCTGCATTGGCAAGTGTAATTCATGTTTCATAGATGTTAATGATCTGCATGGCTAAAGCATGTGTATAACTGAAAAACTCATCACTCCAGGATTTCTGGAGAAAAATGATGAATTAACACAGATATGTGTGAAAGAAAGAAGAAGAAGCCTTATGAGTTTCTCACAAAAATTCAAGTGTTCCTACAGGAGATTAGTTTGTAAATTTAATTTAAAAATGCCAATTTGTACTAGATAATATAGTGTGCTTTGGGTAGCTAAGGCTTAAGCCAAATCACCTGATAGTTTTTCCACTGTGCTTGCAGTATTTACCGATTGGCAGAGGGCTATGGTAGAAACTGTAGCTTCAGGGTTGAAGGCAGCACTGGAAGCCATGTTCCCAGAATCTCATTTCCTCTCTGCTGCACACCTGGGTACGTCCCCAAGACAGCTGTTACAGTCGGCAGACCTGCTGAGAACAATTGAAACTTTCTCCAAAATTATTAGCATTGTTTACAACAATAAGAATGGAACCAGAATACAGTGCCTGAGATGAAGGTGAAATTCTTGTCCTTTGGATAAATGTGTAAATTTATAGACTCTTGATTCAAACTATAATTAGTGGTTAGGATGCCAGGCCACATATAGCTACTCAGACATGCAGGCATCAGGATGGGTAGATTCTTGAAGACCCATCGGACATTCTTTCTGGCTGTTACAATCACCTTCCCTCCTCACATGGCGAATCAGCCACTCAGGCACCCAAACAGAGTTATCTTTGTCTTGTGAAAAGACACAAAATGACTCTCGGGCCCATACTAGAACTGAGTTGGGGGCCACTCCATTTTCCTTTAGTTACATTCTTCCAGATAACTGAGCCATAGTCAGATGACCGAGGGTGCCAATGCCAGTCGGCTGCAGATCGAGCAGCACCATGAATAGTTAAAAAAATTAAAATATAAAGGACCAAAGAAATGTTATTATGAGGATACCCTGTAAACCCCCCCTTTTTTTTGTTTTATGAAGACAGGCTTTAATTGAGCGATGCATACGCTCTACCATGGCCTGAACCTGAGGAATGCCTGTCTTATGTGTGATTAAATTTTTTTTTTCAAAAAAGGGTTAAAACTATGACGAGTATAAGCTGGGCCATTATCAGTCTGGGCATTTCCATATAAGCAATGGGTGTAAGCAATGGCTCTTAACATCCTTAAGCCTTTCTCCAGTATGAGTAGAGGCAAATATGGGTTGAGAATGGATATCCACAGATACATGTACAAATTGTAGTTGGCCAAAGGAAGGAACATGAGTAACATCCATCTGCCAGATATCATTAGGCCTGACACCACTGGGGTTAACTCCAAGATGAGGAACAGGTAAGAACTCTGCACATAAGGGACAATCCATACTGGGTTATCAGATTTCCAGATACTAAGAATGGGAACAGGCTGCACAGCTATAGACCCTGGGGAAAATTTTCCAGCCTAGAGTTATTTCCAGCTCTTTTAATAATAAAATTTTTACATAAAACAGTGTGAGGTTCACCTTGGAGTTATTCACCCAGTTTTCTTCCTTGTACATAACCTTGGTCAGCCAGCATATTTTTCACAAGTTCAATCTGCCTGTGAATCTAGGACTCAGATGGGTAATATGGTGAGACAGCCAGATTTTGAATCTGGGTTATGCAAAATAGAAAGACTCTTTCAAACACAAATTAGAAAACATAATGAGGGTAAGAGGCTAAGTGAAACACATTTACCCCCTCCCACCCAACACTTAGGAGGTAGAGGCAGGATTATCAGTCCTGCAAGGTTCTCTTTTACAAATAGAGAGCGCAAGATGAGTGATCATTATAAGAAATCTTGCATATAGAAGGAAAACATCCACAGAGAGGCACAAATATTGCAAAAAAAAAACAAACAAACAAATCATAACCGTATCATTTTTGATACCGATAGTTAGTCACTAGAATTTAGCAAACAGTAACCTACATACTTTGAAAAAATAAAAATATTTCAAATTGGTGAGTATTTTCTGACTGAAAAAGTAAAGCTACAAGGGCATTTTTAAACAAGAAAGGCATATTTAAGAAACATATACATTCACATAGAGGAAAATCCTTTAAAAGGTTGAAGAAAAAATGAAACACTAACAATGACATGCGTATGAATAGTATCAAAATGTTCTACAAGTTCACCTTACAACTGGGTAGTGGAGTACCGCTAATCATGATCCAGCAATCCCAGCTACAACAGGGAATGAGACAGTTAAGTTGGCTACTATATGCCCAGGAGTTCCAGACCAGCCATGGCATCAACACAAGTAGTAAAAGAAAATTTAAAATTCAGGCAAAGAGTTGAATCCCCACATCCTCCCTCTACTAACAATTGACTTTTAAAATAGACAGATATAATGGAGAAATATGTTGCCCCACATTATAGCTGAACCACCACTATGTAAATTCAGTGATGTCTACTCAGTTATCTTTGGGTACCAATAGGGTGAATATCTCATGACAATGACCTCTTGCTTCAATATTAAGATAAACTTAATGGTGGTCCTGCATGGAGGACCACTGCAGATTCCATGGAAGGAGAGGGTAACTAAGGTGGGGTACAAACATGCCAGGCAGCCAGAACTTGAGTGAGAAGTTTTATTAGTAAGGGGAAAAAATGGAATCAAACAAAAAAAGAGATAAAGAGAAACAGACACATAGACAGGTGACAGGAGAGAATGGGAGACAGGAGCACAAAGAGGTGAGAGGGGAGAGAGCAGAAATAGCAGCAAGAGAACAAAGAGCCTGAAAGAGAGAAGAGGGAGGGAGTGTAAGTGGGCAAAATCTGTCTTTATAGGGATCTTAGGTCCTGTGGGCACACTAGTATTCATGGAACTCTGGGCTGAGCAGAGAAAATTCTTCAGTGCACTCTCCCATGTAACAGAGTCAGGTTACCATAATGCCTGAGTCTTACAGGTTGATTAGAGGCTAACAAGATTTTGCATCTAGTAAACAATCCTAGCCATTGATTTTTCCAATAAGTAATGACACCAAGTCAAACACCAGAGTGGCTGCAAAGTAGGAATGAACTTAATTCCTAAACTGCCAGCAGCAACTGCTGTGTCATGAGCTCATTCCATCTTCTGGGTCTCCTTGTGCTAAATGTGAGAGAGATGTAAGCTGAAACCAATCATCTGACTCAGCAGCTCATTCCTACACTATGGAGGACAGAGACAAAGAGCTTCAGAGAAGTATCTGGGAGTATATTCCAGAGAGTAGTGGTGGAAAGGAATTGGAGGCAGGTAGGCACCTCCAAAGGTGTAAGCTTTTTAGAGCAGGAGAGATTGAGTGACTAATAGAAAGAAGTGAGAAAATCAATTGGAAAGTACAAAACAATGGATACACTCTCTCATATCTGGAGGGCTGGACTATTTGATTGTGGTGAAATGTGAGATCAAAGATTCCAGGGAGGAACAAGAATACTGTATTAGTTCTGCTGTGTGGGCAGGAGCACAAGAGCAAAGCCTCCCTGTGCACTTAAAAGTCCTGGTGAGTGGAAAGGAAAACTGTAACCAAGAGTTTCTGATTCAATGTTTTAATAATACTGAAACAATGAATCCATACATAATCAGAGCTTAACTGTCCTGGGTTGTCCTGGAGAAAAGAAAACAAGGAATCAGGTGGTGGATCTAAAAGTGGATGTCTTTGCATCTGCTCCACATCTCGGTCGAGACTCTAATGGCAGCTTTTTCAGGGAAGACTGAACTTAGGTGAATTCAGATGAGGGTTTGCATTAGGTACATTGAGGTTGGGGAACGGAATGGTGCTACCTGCAACACAATGTTATGGCTGAAGCGTCACTCAACCCTCCTTATCCACCTACTCAAGGAACAGATGCCTAAAGTCTCCAACCTGTCAGCTAAGAGAAAACTTCTCTATGTACACCTCCTGCTGAGTCCACCAACACATTTAAATTCCACCGCACATTGTCCATTGCTAGCAAAAAGAAGCCAGACTCAGACCAATGCCCCCACACTCAGGGTCTCAGGGTAATTTAGGTGAAAGCCCTGTGGGCTTCTATGTGTATACAAATGGTGGGATTATTTGGTTACCATTTTACAAATCCCACTCTCAAGCAGCTGTGTATCTTCTGCTTGCCTGGTTTTGTCACTTAGGCTATAGGAACCACTAAGAACCTCTAGTGGACCCACCATTTAGGGGGGGTGTTCTTGCAAATCCAGGTTTTCTGCTCAGATCATCTCATGAATTTATTTCTTATGTAGTGCCTTTGGTTCTGTGTATATGAACAGAAGGTTGAGAACCTTGGGGTAAACCTCTCTCGTTCGCAACCTGTCTGTAACTCTCTTACTCCCCCACCATCTATTTCTCACTCCCTTTCCACATTTCTGTCTCTCACTTCTCTCTACTATGTTCCAGATCAAATCAGAAAGGCAGGGACTGCATCCTTCTAAGATGGAACATCTCCGAAGTTCTTTATTATCATCCGTGTAAGTTGTTCCCCAATACTACCTAATATATCATTTGTACTCTATCTAGTGAACTTACTAACAGATAATCTCAATTTTATTATTAAGACTAAAGTCAATTGCTCTTATTATGTTTCGGTATGTTCCTGTTATCTCTGATCTCTCCATGACCTTTATCATGAAAGGATGTTGAAATTTTTCGAAGGATTTTCAGCATCTAGGGAGATAATCATATGGTTTTTCTTTTTCTGTTTGTTTATATGGGGGATCACATTGATAGATTTTCATATGTTAAACCATCCCTGCATTCCAGGGATGAAGCCTATTTGGTCATGTTGGATGATTTCTCTAATGCATTCTTGAATTCGGTTTGCCAGTAATTTATTGAGTATTTTTGCATCAATGTTCATCAGGGATATTGGTCTGTAATTTTCTTTCTTAGTTGTGTCTTTGTGAGGCTCGGGTACCAAGGTTATTGTGGCCTCATATAAAGAGTTTGGCAATTAACTGTCTGTTTATATCTTGTGAAACAATTTGAGGAGTAGCGGTATTATTTCTTCCTTGACTGTCTGGTAGAATTCTGCATTGAATCAAGCTGGCCCTGGACATTTTTTGGTAAAGGTCTTGGAGAGGTCAGGAATAACAGAAACATACCTAAACATAATAAGAGCAATATACAGCAAACCAACTGCGAACATCAAACTGAATGGAGAGAAACTTAAGTCAGTTCCTCTAAAATCAGGAACAAGACAAGGCTGCCCTCTCTCTCTCCATATCTCTTCAATATCGTACTAGAATTTCTAGCTAATGCTATAAGACAACAAAGGGAGATCAAGGGGATCCAAATTGGAAAGGAAGAAGTAAAACTGTCTCTATATGCAGATGATATGATAGTTTACATAAGCGACCCAATAACCTCTACCAGAGAGCACCTACAGCTGATAAACACCTTCAGCAAACTAGCAGGATACAAGATAAACTCAAGCCCTACAGAGAAAGAAATCAGAAAAACATCACTCTTTACCATAGCCAGAAGCCACAAACAACATAAAGTGTCTTGGTGTAACACTTACCAAACAGGTAAAAGACCTAATAATAATAACTTTGTGGCTCTAAAGAAAGAAATTAAAGAAGATACCAGAAAATGGAACGATATCCAATGCTCTTGTATAGGTAGGATAAACATAGCAAAAATGGCAATCTTGCCAAAAACAATCTACAGATTCAATGCAATCCCCATTAAAAATCCCACCACAATTCTTCACCGACCTTGAAATGATAATAATCAACTTTTTATGGAAAAACAAAAGAGCCAGGATAGCCAAAACACCCCATATAATAAAAGAACTTAGGAGACATCACCATTAATGACTTTAAGCTCTACTACAGAGCTATAGTTCTGAAAACAGCCTGGTATTGGCATAAAAATACACACGTATACCAATGGGATCAAATTGAAAATCCTGATATCAACCCACACATGAATGAACGTCTGATTTTCGACAAAACAGCTAAAATTATACAATGGGGCATGGACAGCATCTTCAACAAATGGTTATGGCACAATTGGATGAGGGTGTGTAGAAGACTGCAAATAGACCCATGTCTGTCGCCATGCACAAAACTCAAGTCCAAATGGATCAAAGACCTCAACATCAATCCAGCCACATTGATCTTCTTAGAAGAGAAAGTAGGAGGTACCCTTGAACAAATTGGTATAGGACATTGCTTCCTGAACATAACTCCAGGGGCACAGACACTGAGAGAAACAATTAATAAGTAGGACCTCTTCAAACTTAGAAGCTTCTGTAAGGCAAAGGACACAGTAGACAAGACCAAGCGGCAACCCACTGACTGGGAAAAGATTTTCACTAATCCTATATCCGACAAAGGGCTGATCTCCAAAATATACAAAGAACTCACGAAACTAGTCAACAAAACACCAAATTACCCTATTAAAAAATGAGGTACAGAACTGAAGAAAGAATTCTCAATAGAGGAAATCAAAAAGGCTGAAAGACACTTAAGAAAATGCTCCACATCCCTAGCTTTCAGGGAAATGTAAATCAAAACAACTTTGAGATACCATCTTACTCCTGCCAGAATGGCTGAAATTAGAAACAACAATGATGACTCATGTTGGAGGGGATGAGGGGAAAGGGGAACACTCCTCCACTGCTGTTAGGAGTGCAAACTCATACAGCCATTTTGGAGATCAGTACGGTGTTTCCTCAGGAAAATGGGAATTAGTTTACCACAGGACCCTGCAATCCCACTCTTAGACATTTACCCAAAGGATTCACATCCATGAAACAAAGACATCTGTTCAACTATGTTCAAAGCAGCACTCTTTGTAATAGCAAGAACCTGGAAGCAACCTAGATGACCCTCAATTGAAGAATGGTTAATGAAGATGTGGCGCATCTACACAATGGTATACTACTCTGCAGAGAAAAATAATGGTATCTTGAAATTCGCAGGCAAGTCGATGGCACATGAAGAAACCATCCTGAATGAAGTAACCCAGTCACAAAAGAGGAACACAGTATGTACTCACTCATATATGGATTTTACACCTAGATCAATTGACCACCAGCCTATAATTCACACCACCAGAGGAACTAGGATATAAGGTTTATTCTAAGAGATTCATGTAAAGTCCCTCACAGAACTGGAAATGGACAAATCCCCCAGAGCTCAGGGGAAGTGGGGGGGGGCAGCGAATGGAGAGAGAAGTAGGAGAAAACGACGGGGAGGAAAGGAAAATATGTGCCACCAGGAAGATTGAGCCTGGTTAGGAATAGAAGACAGGAAAGAGAGAGAGAGAGAGAGAGAAAGAGAGAGAGAGAGAGACAGAGACAGAGACAGAGACAGAGAGAGAACATAAAAGAGGGAGTCAATATTGGTTTTAAGATAAAATTGAACACAAAGCAAGGTCTGTAGAACTACAAGACTGCTGCTAACTAACCATTTGAGCTTCTATCAAAAGGCTATCCTAAATGCCCTTCCCGGAGAGTGAGATCAACAACTAACTTCTCCAAGGAGCCCTCAAATAATGCCTGATGGAAACAGAAGCAAACACCCACACATAAACAGTGAGCCGAATTAGAACTCAGATACAGAGGGAGAGGACAAGACCAGGCGGCAGAAACACATAGAGACAGCTTACCTGAAGAAGGAGGAGCTAATGGGCCACCAGAGTGATAGCTGGGAAGGCAGCATAGGACTGCCTCAGGCCCCCTGAATATGGGTCTCAGCCAGAAGGATTGAGCAGTCTAAGCGCCCTCAGACAGTGCAGCCAGGATGTATTCCTGGACCACAAAAGGACTTTGAAAACACATCCCCCATGGAGGGTTAACTGCCTTAATCTAGAGACAGGAGAGAAGCCCTAGTCCCTACTTCACATGACCTGTCAGACCTACATGACCCCTAATGGATGACATTCCCCTACATATGGAACTGGGATGAGGGGATGGAAGGGGAGGGTCATTAGAGTGCTTGTGAGAGGGCAGAGAGGGTAAAACGGAGGGATGGCGTGAAGGTGGTTGGGAGGGATGGAGGGGGAACTGGGATCAACATGTAAAATAATAAATTAAATTAAAAAAATGCTTTGACACCAAAATATAAGTTCAAGTACAAGTTAATGGGGAAAAGGATTTCTATTTTTGTTTCCACAGAAAATGAAAAGATGTGGATTCCTTCCAGACTAATGTGGTTTGATCAAGCCAGACCACCTGAAACAGAATACCAGGTGATCCTACATTCAAAACAGCTGGACAAAGCAGCCTGACAGACTACAGCCAAGATTTCTGACTCGTCTTCGAATTTCCCATGACAGCGCCC
Organism: Phodopus roborovskii; assembly: GCF_943737965.1. Classification (NCBI taxonomy): domain Eukaryota; kingdom Metazoa; phylum Chordata; class Mammalia; order Rodentia; family Cricetidae; genus Phodopus; species Phodopus roborovskii. Next base: position 35,548 of record NW_026125822.1, read on the forward strand.
CTTACCAGCAGGAAGTAGTTTGGAAAGAACAACGCCCAAATATTGTCTATAAATGTTTGTTTTCATTTAAATGGACTTAGTTATATAAAATTAAAAAAAATATGAAAGAAACAAACCAACCTAAGAATGGGCATTCATAACTCAGAAAAAAAACACAAAAACAATAAAGACTAAAGACAAGTATGATATCTAATATGTTCACAAAATTATTTACATGATGTAGGTTTCCTCATCCATGATTTCTTCCCTATTACCTGATATCAAGATGATAAAATAGGATCTAAAGTACGTACAGGTTTAGAAATGTGGATGAACAAAATTATGGAAGTACTTTGCCATGACCTATGTCAGTTTTCTGAGAACTTACTGTAGTTCCTACTACAGGAATACTCAAGAAAGGGTGTAACCTTGTGAGAAACCATGAAAAATCACATACTCACACACTGACATCACATAATTAAAATTAAATCAAATCTCTAAACAGATTTCCATATTTGAATATTTTTCTCCAATGAGTACTCAATCCTGTAACCATTGTGTTCAGGGTCTTAAAGTATTCAAAGTTTTCCTGCAACATTAATTATTTCATGTAAAAGAAACTAAGCATGAAGGATTGGGCTTAGAGATAGCAATCCATGTGAATGAGGTTTTTATGTAAATCAAGTCAAGTGTTACCATGAAACATGCTTCCCTTACAAATGAAGTTCCAGGACTTTTTTCCACATGAGTTTGCAAGTGAGAACAAAACAGAGGCATTGTAGTGCTTGAACTGATTGTTCACACGTGTCAGATATTTTTCTCTCCAGAAAACTATGAAAGTCAATGTGTGTTGAATGAAGATCATACCACATCCTTTCTAGGTAGATTCCTTCCCATAAGGGTTTGCTTAGGCTCACAAAGATCATTGGGATAAGCAAAGTGCACAGCATTACAACAATGGATACATGTATAGTGTTTTTATGCACTATGATTTATTTCTTTGATTATAAAGACTAATGATACATAGAGAGGCTTTACCACATGGGATAAATTCATTATATTACAAGTATACATTCTTTTATGACGTAAGATAGTGCTGGGATATGCAAAGGCTTTATCACATTCATGGCATCCATAAGGTTTCTCTACAGTATGTGTTCTTATATGACTTTTAGGCACATCATATATTGTGAAGGCTTTACTACATTGACTACATTCTTAGGGTATCTCTCCAGTATGTGTACCTTTATGACATACCAGATTGGGTGTTGTGAAAAAGCCTTACCACATTGATTACATCCATAAGGTTTCTCTCCATATGTGTTCTGTGATGAGTCTCGAGATTACTGGCATATGAAAACGCTCTACCACATTGATTACATATATAGGGTTTCTCTCCAGTATGTGTTCTTATATATCTTTTACGATGACCATTACTTGCAAATGCCCTACCACATTGATTACATACATAGGGTTTCTCTCCAGTATGTGTTCTATGATGAGATTTGAGAGTACTGTCATGTGAACATGCCCTAACACATTGATTACATACATAGGGTTTCTCTCTAGTATGTGTTCTATGATGAGACTGGAGATTCCTGGCACGTGAAAACGCTCTACCTCATTGGTTACATACATAGGTTTTCTCTCCAGTATGTGTTCTATGATGAGATTATAGCGTACTAACTTGTGAAAATGCCCTACCACATTGGTTACATACATAGGGTTTCTCTCCAATGTGTGTTCTTTTATGACATACTATATAACTTTATTGTGAAAAACATTTGCCACATAGATTATAGTCTTGTGTTTCCCCTCCAGTATATGTTCTAAGATGTCTTTTAAACATAGTATGTCTTGCAAATGTTTTACCACATTGACTACATTCATAGGTGTTTTTTACCATGTGTGCTTTGTCATTGAGAAGAAGGAAATTGTGATATGCAAAGACTTCACCACACTCTAGACTTCTATACGGTTTCTCTCCAGTATGAATTTTTTTTTCAAGCCATTGAAGATGCCTGTAACCAACAAAGTTTTTCACACATTCATTGTGTATATTCACAGGATTCACTCCCTTATGGCTTCATTGATTCCTGCAAAGATCATTAGCATATGTAAAACTTTACCACATGCATGATACTAAAGAAAGTTAGTACATGTATAAAATAAAGTTGTAATCGGCCTAATTGTAAACAAGAATCAGATCTTGAGTTATACATTCATAATGCTTCTCTAATGTGGTATTGTTTTGTTTTCATTGAAGATACCTGTGGATTCAGAGTAAGAGCTTTATTTCATGGCCCTCAATTATGGCATCTATTTACATAAAATCTCCCATAGAATTGAAAATATTGAAATGACTCAAAGCTTTGCCATATTTATACTATTTATCAGTTTTTCCTTCATAGAAATCATACTACATTGGCTAAATATACCAGTACAAATGGAAGCATTCACACATTCCAACAGTCATATGGATTTACTACAGTGTAAATTGATGGTATCTTTCAGATGACTTAGGAATACTGATAAATTTGAAAGTTGTTTCACACTCAACACATATCCTCAAAGAGGGGACTACTAAATATCTTTGATTTCTTCTCACTGTCCTAAGAGAGGTATGGTGCTTCTTTGCACATTCTAAATTCACATGGCTTGTATTTAGAGTAAACTAAATACTTTTTTCCCCCTACATTTTCTAATACAGAATGTTTCTGTGTAATTCTAGCTATCTTGGAACTCACTTTGTAGACTGGGGTGATCGCAAACTTAAGGGATCCACCTTGCTCTTGATCATGAATGTTGGAATTAAAGGTATGGGCCACAACTACACGGCTCTACATATGATATGCTTATGAAACTAAGAAAACAAATAAAAGGTTTCCACATAGCATTCACACTTTGACTATCTTTAAACTAAACAGACTGGCATATCTACAGAATAGATATCCGGGTGCTATAATTCAAAGGGTGATATATGTTAAGACATAGTTTCCTTCTCATTTTACACAAATGACTTGCAAACACAGAGGAGCTACCTTTCACTGAGGTACAGGGTTTTGTGAGAAAATGACAATCATCACTGTACTTTAAACTACACTTATTTTCACTGTTGCTCTTCTTAATCTTTTTAATTTTTTAAGTGTGACTCTTCAATAAAATTTCCAAGATATATTAAATATCTGCAGAGCCAAATTTGCATAAATATGCACATGAAAATTTACCTTCTGTGTCTTCTAGACATTTGACAATGATCCTTCGTATTATGGTTATCCCAAATGTAGCCTGAAATAACAGAAAATATATGATGTATTCTTGCAAATTGTACAAAATTTAAATAATAACTTCAATGAACCTTATAACCATGCCTCACTCACCCAATTTTCCCTTTTCTTAATCAAATTACAGAATAGTATCAATAATCAAGAAACAGTTGGTCCCTTATTTTAAAACATGAAAGAATATTCAGTCTTACCTGTAGCAGTGAGGTTCCTGTAGGTGTCCAGCATCACATTTTTGTAGAGATACTTCTGAGAAGGATTAGGAAAGCCCACTCTTCCTCAGCGAAGTGGATGTGCACATCGTCATAGGTCACTGCATCCGAAAATAACACAAAGAAGTATAATTCTCACATTGTAAATGTAAACGTCTTTGACAATATAGTCATATAATCCTTGGTGCTTCCCTCACTTATTTTACACATGTACATTAGGATGCATTCACCCAGTCACATTAGAAGTAAACTGAATTAGAGGTCCACATGCACCATTTCTTTGGCCATTTAATTTTCATATACCCTGAGAACGAAATCCCAATAAATAGACATAAAGGGAGAGGCAAGCTACCAGAACAACACTACTGAGAACACATCAGAAATAAATTGTATGATAGGGAGAGTCTATCATAGAAATAACCCAGGTCCTGGAACCAACTTCTGTCTTTGTTAGGTTTTCATTGCTGTGTAAAGACACAGCAGAGTCAGGGCAACACTTACAAGGAAAATATTTAATTTAAGTGTCACACTTAAAATTTCAGAGGTTCTGTTATGGCAGGGGACATGTCAGCATGGAGACTGCTGCAGTCCTAGAGGTTAGAGTCCTTACAGCATGACTCAGAGGTAACAGGGCATTGTCTGACACACTGTGCATCATTGTGAGAATAAGAAACATCAATGCCTGACTCTACTGTGATATTCTTCCTCTAACAGGGAAAGCCCTCTCCAACAAGGACACTCCACACCTACAATAACTAGTGGGTACTCACAGAGTATGGAGTGACAGCTAGGGCATCTTCAAGGCAATAAACTGGTCCCTTTGAATGTGGTTGACACTTAGGTGACTTGATCTGTTAGGGGGACCCTGGCAGTGAAACCAGCACCCAACCCAGTTGCTTTAACAGTGTTTTTGGAGCTCACACCTTATAGAGGGATACCTTTCTCAGTTGAGATAAAAGATAGAGAGTCTTGGTTCTTCATCAGATTTGTATGCTGGACTTTATTGACCCCTGAATGAGGGCCTTACCCTCTCTGACTATGAAAAGTTGCAAGGAAGGGAGAGTAGTTGGGGAAGAAGAGTGGGAAAGAGGGATTGGTATGTAAAATGAAAACAAATTAAAAAAATTAAAATAGAAACAAATTTTATTAGAATCATCCACAAAAAGAGACTGGTTTTGCTCTCATTGTTGCTTTGTAAGGATGGAAAAACTTAGGGTAATATTTCCTAGACTCTGCCCCCTAGCAGTGAGAAGGCAATAGGACATTCTTGACTGTTTACAGTCAAGGGTGCTTAGAGTGCATTTGAGAGGGCAGAGAGGGTAAAAGGGAGGGAAGGAAGGAGGGAGGAGGGGAGGGAGGGAGGGATAATGGGAGGGAGGGAGAGAGGAAGAGAGGAAGAGGAAACTGGGATCGACAATTAAAATGACAAATTAAATAAAAAAAATGCTTTGACTCCAAAATTTTAGTTCAATGACAAGTTACTGTGGAAAAGGATTTCTATTGTTGTGTCCACAGAAAATGCAAAGATGTGGATTCATCCCAGACTAATATGGTTTGATCAAGCCAGACCACCTGAAACAGAGTACCAGGTGATCCTACATTCAAAAGAGCTGGAGAAAGCAGCCTTGCAGACTACAGCCAGGATTGCTGCATCTTCATCGAATCTCCCATGACAGCGCCCCTTACCAGCAGGAAGTAGTTTGGAAAGAAGGACGCCTAAATTCCCAAATATTGTCTATAAATGTTTGTTTTCATTTAAATGGCCCTGGTTATATAAAATAAAAAAAAATGGAAAAAAAATAAAACATCTGTGAGCAAAAAAAAAAATTGTTATTTGGTTTAACACTGAGTTTAATTGAACTAAATTTACATTTACCTGTTTGTCACAGTAAGTTCAGACAATCAGGACAGAAAAGCAGGGACCAGATCTCAAAAAAAGATAAATGATCTTTCTCGTGGCAGAATGCCAAATGATGGCTCCCTAGATGTAGACTTTTATCCCTGAAACTCACAGCAAACACTTGGCAAAGACATAATAATGAGAAAAGTAGTCTTAATAGAAAATTGAATATGTACAGAGGAGTTGAACTAGGAAGTATGTATTTATGAGCACTATTGTTAGCCAATACATCTTCAGTGAGCAGACAAAAACAAAACAAAACAAAAACCAACTGCATTAATCAAGGTTCTCTGCACGAAAAGGCATGTAGGATGAATCTCTCCATATATGTAGGAAGTGGATTTATTAGGATGTCTCATAAGCTGTGATGTAATTAGTCCAACAAAGGTTGCCTACCAATGGGAATCTGAAGAGTACAGCAGTTTTGTAGTTTATCAGGATGGATGTCTCAGGTGGACATTATACATCAAAATTCCAAAAAAAGTAGACTGTAGTGGTAGTAAAAGAATAAACTTGGTACCCAGAGCTAGGGAAAACAGCCAAAGAGGGAAATCATCCCACTTCAATACCATTTATACATGAAGGCTACCACCAGAAGGTTGATATGATTTTTCCTTTATGTGATTTTGTTTTGTTTTTTGTTTTCAAAACAGGGTTTATCTGTGCAGGACTTAAACTCATTCAGTGGATTTGGCTAGCCTCAACCTAAGCAAAATCAGTCAGCCTCCTTTGTCCTTGGATTAAACATGTGCACTGCCACCAAGCAGTTAAAGGTAGATCTCATCATCTGTTTGCATACAAGGCTTCTGTATGGCTTTGGCAGTCCTGGAATATATTCTGCCAGTCTGAAGTTTCTCAGCCCCTAAATGGGAATCCTTTCCAACTTGTCATGAGTTCATAGTGCTCCAATAACTCCTATTATCCTTATGATAATTATCTTTCCTGCTACAGGACACCTGTGACTTGATGATGAATGTCTCCTACCTAAATAGCAATGATTTGGGAGTAGACAGATTAACCACCCTGAAGGAATAAGTGCAGCAATGGGGTGCCTGAAGGCACATAATATGTGCAATTATGGATTGCCTTTAGCATTATTGGAAGCAATATCTGTTTTCCCTTTATACATATTAATAAAATCCCCTTCCATTGCCACACCTTTGTTTGACTACTTAAGTTTGGTGTATTAATAAAATGGAACTTTCAGTATTGACTGAATCTGCCTGACTGACATTATATTATGTCTCTGTCTTCCTTTCATCAATGATGGCTAGTCTTCCACATGTCCACATTCATGGACTGAGAAATGGACTTGGGACTGAGCTGCTGTTTCTGATTACAGTCCTACAAACTCCATGATATTTGTGTGGAGATCATAAGTGAACTTTGTGGGGTCCACTTTTGGCCTATCACCAGGCCAAATGTAGACTCATAAAATTCTCATTTTCCAGGGAGTCACATTGTAGAAAAAGTATTGATTCTTTCAAATGAAAATGTCGGTATGAAAGAAACATTGACTTCTTATATGACCACCTTATTGCAGAAACAGGAACAGAGTATAAGGGAGTGTTTTAGAGATGGGAAAAATTCCATATTTACCTTTGTTATTTTGTTTTGCATATATTTGCATTCTAAGTCTATTAAGACCCTTGGAATAGATTATTTACTGTTTTTTGTTGCCATAACTACTCAAACTGAATAAATATGCTTTACATTTTCATTAATTTTACTTTCGTATTTTTTCTCTTCTTTTTAAGTATAGTATTACTGTGACATCCTGTCTTAAATAGAACTCACATTATAGATTTGTCTGTCCTTCAACATGAGAGATATCTGTCCACCTTGAATCCAGAGTGCTGGCATTGTAGTTTGGCTTGTCAACAGAGAAGTTAGTTCATTATCTTGGCTTACAAATGAAGAATGATTGAGGCTGGTTGTTAGTGTAGCCAGACAACAGGCTCTGGTCCTAACTTCAATATCAGATGATGGTATCCATTAAGTGCAGGTTTTCTGCCTAGAAGTCCATTGTCTTCCAAATATGGGCAATCTTATTTTTCCTTACCATTTTGTCTGTTAAATCTTACCAAATGCCTTGGAAGGGTTCTGTCTATCACTGTTAATGGTGACAGCCAGGTTCACAGAGATAAGAGCTTTTTTATACAGTTAAGTGTAATTCATGTTATGCATCCCATCATTCTAATGTCTCACTAAATAAACTTAAAGCCATGAAGCCAGTCATAGTGGCAGATGCCTTTAGTAATAGTTCTTAGAAAGTGCAGGTAGGAATTTCAGGATTTCACAGTCACCCAAGATGAAAGTGGTTCCTGAGGTATGGTTTTCATACAATAGTCAAAGTTAGTCCATGACTGCTTCAGGACAGTGTCCATAAACTTGCCCAAAGTTCTGGGTCTTCAGGGCCATGGCACCAGCAAATGTTACCTAAGTTATTCACCCCACCTTATTTCCTATTCATTCTTTTAATGAATTCTGTTAAAATAGAATCAAAGTTATTTTACATATCCATATCTATTCTCTCTCCCTCTCATGTTTGTACCAATCCAAAATCATTTGGGGCAGGGACAAGGCCCAACCCCATGTGTCTAGTCTGAGTATCTGTCCATGAGGAATGGGCTCCTGAAGTCTTTCATACATCAGGGATACATCCTGATTTCACTGCCAGAGGCCCCTTGCTCTTACTAGGCCTTTTAAATGAGATGCACTTTTAGGGGTTTTAGATCAGTCATATTATGGTTTCCCCACTATCAGACTGGGGTTCATGAGCTCCACACTGTTTTTCCTAGGTGATTCTGTGGGTATCTCCAACCTGGTCTTGTCACCTTATCACTCCTCCCGCTCTGCTACTGGATTTCAGGAGTTCCACTTAGTGCTTAGCTGAGTATTTTTGCTTCTGTTTCTGTCAACTACTGGATGAAGGCTCTAGAATATCATATAAAGTAGATATCAATCTCATCATAGGGAAGGGCATTTAAGGTAGCATCTCCACTATTGCTTATATTCTTATTTGGAGTCATCCTTGTAGATCTCTGGACATTTTCCTAGTGCCAGATTTCTCTTACCACCTATTATATCTCCATTAATATGGTATCTCTTTTGTTGCTCTCCTCCAATTCTTTCCAAAACTCAGTCTTCTTGATGCCTCTTGTTCTGTCCCATTCTCTTCTCCCCTTCTCTTTCTCCTAACTCACCCTCCCCTCACCAAATGCTCCCAATTTTCTCAGGAGTCCTTCTCCCTTTCCACTACTCTGGGGACACAATGGCAGGCCTTTCATGGGTGAAGTCTGAAGTGAGGTGAATCCAGGGGAGGGCCCCCCTTGACACCCTGAGGGCAGGGCTTGGAACAGTGCTACCAAACACTGCCAGGACTCGAACATCCTCTCTACAACTGCAGCTCAATGTTAAGGCTGAAGCTTTACACAACCTACTTTGTCCATCTCTCAAGGAATAGGTGCCGATGATCTACAGGATGGCAGCTAAGGGAAACCTTGTAAACCACACTTCCTGCTATAAGCAATACCACACCTCCTGCTAAAAGTGATCCCACCTCTCTATATCATCCCTGGCAAGAAGGAAGAAGCCATACTGGGTTGTTGTGTTCTGGTGCTGTATCTATACAAAGAGTTGTGTATCTGGCTTCTGTATCTATACAAATAGTTTAGAATGTTTGGTAGTCCTGATCCAAACCTGCCTTCAAGTTCTGTGTCTTTTCTGCTCATTTAGTCCTGTAACTCAGGCTTTGGGAGCCAATCAGAGCTTCAAGCATAGACACCAGTCATAGGGGAGGTTTCTTCCCCAGTTTCATAAGCTGTGCCTTTGGTACAGAGTATGAAACCAGAAGGTGGAGAAGCTTTGGTTGACATCTCTCTTGCTCCCATTATCTCTCTTTCCTCTTCCTCTCTCTCCCCCTCATGCTGTATTTCTTTCTACCTGTGTCTCTCTGTCTGTCTGTGTCTCTGTCTCTCTCTCTCTCTCTCGGGTTGCAGCTTACATCAGAAGGGCTGACCAGTTTGTCATTTATCTTGGGTGTATGAACTTAATAAGAACCATTCTCCACAAAAAAAAAAAAAAAAAAAAAAAAACATTGTGATTATTAAAATTAAAGAAAAGTATGATGGCTAAAATCTTCACCAAATTGTTTGCATGATTTTGATTTCCTCTTTTATGGGCTCTTCCCTATCACTTCATATCAAGATAATATAGAAAGGATAGAGACAGGGTTAGAGATATGGACGAGAATAATTATAGAACGTTCATTGCCAGGACCTATGTCAGGATTTTGACAAAATTCTATAGTTCCTGCTACAAGAATAACTCAAGAGGCTAATATTCTTGGGAACAAGTGTGAGCAAATGCAAATCCATGCACTGGCATTACATAATTAAAATTAAATCAAATCTTAAACCAAACATTTTCTCCTGTGAATATACCATATTGTGAGCACTCATTCCTAAAACCCAGGTACTTAGGTGTTTAAAGTCTTAACAGTCTCCTCCAATATGAATTGCTTTATGTAATACAAAGGAAATGTGTAGGATTGGATTTACAGAAATCAATCTTCTCAATGGGGCTTTTTATATTGTTAAAGTAATGAGTGAAAGGGCCCCCATTGTAGGGCCTCTGCTAAAGAGACCTCAGCTGGAGAGTGCCAGGTCCCAGCTAGATCTGCCTATCAGTACAAAAACATCCAGAGTATCAGCCAGTATTTGCCATCCATTGTCAGGCCTTGGCTAGAGTCCTCTACTGGATTTTTGGACCCCTCCCGAGAATTGCCGGTCTCCATGGGACCACTCTTAGTTCCTGCAGGGTGGATCCTTGACCACCATTGTAGGGGCTATGCCAAACAGGCCTCAGCTGGAGAGTGCCAGGCCCAGGCTAGATCTGCCTATCACCTTAAGGAATACCCTGACTCCCAGCCTTCGAAATCTTTGACTTGCATCGCCTGTCTTCTGCTGGAATCTGAACTTATAGCCCCATTTCTGGGCCCTGACTGTGTAGAGACCTCCGAGGGTGCTTGTAGCACCAAGAGCTACAGATATCAAACTTCTGACCTACCAAAACACACCAGGGAAGAAGCTATGGGAAGATGGCCATACAATAAAACACCTAACAACAGAATGACAAGAATAACAGCACCAGAATCTACAGAATCTTCACCAAATGGACCAGAAAAAAACAAAGCAGATGAAGTAGAAGAGAACGAATTAAAAATTATTGCCATAAAACATGAAGATGTGAGAAAATACCTTAAAGAAATGGAAGATAAAACAAACAAAGAATTGGAAAAACTGAACAAATTTCTTGAAGAGAGTACAGAAAGCCAGAAAACACAATTAAGCAAGTGAAGGAAATGTTTCAAGACTTGAAAATGGAAATGGAGACAATAAATAAAATGTAAACCGAAGGAATACTGGAAATGGAAAAACTGGGCAAATGATCAGGAACTACAGATGAAAGCATAACCAACAGAATTCAAGAGATAGAAGAGAGAATCTCAAGCACAGAAGATAAAGTAGAGGAACTAAATTCACCGACCAAAGAACATCATAAATCCAACAAATCCTAAAGAAAAAACATCCAGGAAATATGGAAAACTGTGAAAAGGCCAATCCTAAGAATAATAGGCATAGAGGAAGGTGAAGAAGCCCAGCTCAAAGGTGCCGAAAACATATTCAACAAAATCATTGAGTAAAACTTTCCCAATCTGAAGAAGGACATGCCCATGAAAGTACAATGAGCATACCAAACACCAAAAAGGACTCCTCGACATATAATAATCAAAACATCTAACATACAAATAAAGAAATTACATTAAGAGCAGCGAAGGAAAAAATTAAAGGTAACATATAAAGACAGACCTATGAAAATTACACCTGACTACTCCATGGAAAGCCTCAAAGTGAGAAGGTCCTGGGCAGATGTTCTACAAGTATAAAGAGTCCACGGATGCCAGCCCAGGCTACTATACCCAGCAAAGCTCTCAATCAGTATAGATGAAGAAAACAATAGATTTAATGACAAAGCCAGATTTTCACAATATGTATCTACAAATCCAGCCATACAAAAAGATTTGGAAGGAAAACTCCAACCCAAGGAAGATAACTATGCTCACAAAGATGTAGGCAACAGATAATCCACTTCACCACAAATCAAGGGTAAAGCAGGACTAATAAATTCACAATACCACTGCCAACAACAAATCTAAAACAAACAAGCATTGACAATCCATGGTCCTTACCCTCCCTCAACATTTGTGGCCTTAACTTTCTTGTAAACAGACACATGCTAACAGAGTGGATATGAAGACAGAATCCATCTCACTCCTGCATACAAGAAATACATCTAAGCTTCAAAGATAGACATTACCTCAGGCTAAGAAAAGGTCTTCCAATCAAATGGACCCAAGAAGCAAGCAAGTGTGGCTATCCTAAAATCTAACAAGTTAGACTTCCAACCAAAATTAATCAAAAGAGATGAAAACAGTCATTCCGTATCCATCACAGGAGAAATCCATCAATACAAAGTCTCAATTCTGAACTACTATGATCCAAATACAAAGGCAACCACATTCATAAAAGAAACGCTACTAAAACTCAAACCTCACATAAAACCTCACTCACTTACATTGGGAGACTTCAACACACCACTGTCACCATTAGACAGGACAACCAGTCACAAACTTAACAAAGTAAGAAAAGAATTAACACAAGTTTCATCTCAGTTGGGTTTAACAGACATCTATAGAATGTTCCATTTAAACAGAAAAGAATATAACTTCTTCTCTGCTCCACATGAAACCTTCTCTAAAATTGACCAAATAGTAGGTGGCAATAACAAACCTCAACAGATACAAGAGAATTGGAAAAGTCCCCTGTATCTTATATGACCAGCATGCTTTAGAAATTGGATTACAACAACAACACAAATCGCAGAAAACCTACAAACTCATGGAAACTGAACAATGTTCAATTGCACCATACCTGTATCAAAAAGAAATAAAGAATTTAAGGACATCCTAAAATTCAACAAGAATGAGGACACAACATACCCAAACGAATGGGACACCTTGAAAGCAGTGGTACCAGAGAAGTTCATTGCACTATGTGCCCATATGAACATAAACAGAGGATAGTCACAATAGAGAATTAAAAGCACAACTGAAAGCCTTAGACCAGAGAGAAGCAAACTCACCCTGGAGGAGTAGACACCAGAAAGGAATAAATTTGAAATCAATAAAACAGAAACCAGGGAATAATGCAAAAAATCAATATAACAAAGGGTTTGTTTTTCAAGAAAATCAACAAGATAGACAAAACTTTATCCAATCTAATGAAAAATCAGAGAGAGTACATGCAAATTCACAAAATCAGAAATGAAATGGGGGACATAAAAATGGAAACGGAAAAAATCCCGGAAACATTCAGGTCATACTTTGACATACTGTGATCTTTATATTTACAACAAATGTATGGTGATCAAGAAGGTATACAATATTGGGGAAAGGATTAAGGGGAGATGCAGAGACAAAGAAAAGAACAAAAGCTGGAAAATATAATCAACTTTTTATCAAAACACCAGAGAAAACTCAGCCAGGGAAACCGAGATCTTGACCATTGTTACCCAGCTACCAATCATGCTAGTTGTTTAGATCTTAAATAAAAAGAATTCGCGGATATAGGATTAGTGAAAATCTTTTCTCAGTCAGTGGGCTGCCGTTTGGTCTTGTCAACTGTGTCCTTTGCCTTACAGAAGCTTCTAAGTTTGAAGAGGTCCCATTTATTAATTGTTTCTTTCAGTGTCTGTGCCCCTGGAGTTATGTTCAAGAAGCGGTCTCCTATACCAATTTGTTCTTCGAATCCCCCAAGACAGCGCCCCTTACCAGCAGGAAGTAGTTTGGAAAGAACGACGCCCAAATTCCCAAATATTATGTATAAATGTTCGTTTTCATTTAATTGGACTTTGTTATATAAAATTAAATAAAAATAAATAAATAAAAAAATTCAGAAATAAAAATAAAAAAAAAAAAAAAAAAAATAAAAAAAATAAAAAGAATTCGCAACTCCCTTTTGCTTCTGACCCTCCAGGTACTGACATTTTTTCCCAACAGAGATGCCTCATGGTTTAGAGCACTCTCTAAAATGGGGGTAATATCTTTCTATGCTTTTGCATACTCTAATGGCTCCATGTGGTTTAAGGCAAAACCAGCCCCATTATGCCCACACAAAAATTAATACAGAAGAATGATTTAATTTCTGCTTCCAAACACATGTATAATGCCAAGGCATGTGGAAACTGCCCTATCCACCCACTAAACACCAAGCACACTTGAGAAAAGAACAGATAAGAAATTCCTTTTTTCTCAGGAACTCAACTTTCCTGGAACATGTTATGATAGCTAGTGAGTGTGGAAAGTTAAAAGAGCTGGGAACATGTATTGCTGAAAGATGATTCTAATGACCAATTTCCACTGGTTTATAAACTGTGTGTGACACATAAAGACAAATCTGAATGTGGAATGCAATATTGTTAAATTCCATAAGCAAACGCTCTGTTTTTCCCTTGGATGTTCCCAACACATACCAAAAGAAACCTTGTCATTCATATTGAACACCGATATTTGTTTCCTTTTGGTTTGTTTGTTTTGTTTTGTGTTTTCCTTTGTTTTTTCTTTTGGTTTTCAAGGCAGAGTGTCTATTTATGTTTGGGTTGGTGTCTCTTTATGTTTGGGACCTACCCTAAAACTCTCTTTGAAAATCATACTGGCCTCAAACTCACATAGAGCTTCTTGCCTCTCCCTCTCAAGTGCTTGAATAAAAGTTGTGTGCCACTACAGCCCAGTGTGGACACAGAAATTTCATTCACCCAAGGGACCCTACACTCAGGGAGGATAATAGGAAAAGGGCCATTGCCCAGGTCAGCACAGGGCACAGGTTCGCTTCCTGTCACTGCATAAATGACAGCTAGGCTCTGAAGCTTACACACTGACCATGCTATGGGGCTGTGGATTTCATTGTATCTTCTATACAAAAGCACTTTGGTTTCATTATCACATCAGTACTTTATCAAGATTATTGATTGACCTTGACTATGGACACTAAGAAATGATGTTTCAGATATGTGTATACCATCTACAATTGATTATAGGCTCAACACTGATATTTCCAACAAAGGAATGCAAGAAATTGCACATGTTCCTTCCTTCTCCCACCTCTTTCAGCACTGTGCCTATACCAGCTTCAAAGTTCTTAAATGAACTCAATTCTTGCATATTCTTGTTGTCATTTGCATTCCCAATACCAGCCAGGTTAATTGGAAACCAGTCAGTAAGTAACCATTATTTCCTTCTTAATGAAAACTCAAAGCCTTTTCCTAAAGGAATTGTAGGAGTTCCTTTCCACCACTAGGAAGCAAAGGCAGGAGTAGCTGTGATCAATGCAAATATCAACTACATCACAACATCGACTACACCCAGCTCAATATAATTTCCAAATTTTATCCCAAAAATCAGGTCTGTCTTCATTCACATGATATGATTCAATACACCCTGAGTATTTAAAGAAGAAAACCACTGAATCTATATTAGTTAGGACTTTTATTGCTGTGTAGAAGTTCTAAGACCACCACAACAATTTTTGTTATTTTTTTTTTCAAGACAGGGTTTCTCTGTGACCTTTAAAGTGGTTTGGAACTAGCTCTTGTAGAACAGCCTGGTCCTGAACTCCCAGAGATCCAACCTGGCTCTGCCTCCTTGGTAAAACTCTCCCAGTCAGGGATTCCAACCCTAGTCTCGACAGTGACAATCAGGGATGAAATATGCATCACTCTACTTGCAAGAAAGAGATCCCCCACAAATTTTATAAAGAAAACAGGTAATTGGATTGGCTCACAGTGTCAGAAATTGAGTTCATTTTCATCATAGAAGGGAGCATGATTTGAAGAAGACATCTTATATACTTGCCTATATCCAAAATATAGGAAACCCCAAAACCCATGACCAGTGATACACTTCTTCTCAAAATGCCAAAGTCACTTCAACAAAGCTCCTCCTTCTACTACTGCCATTCCCTATGAGATCATAGGTGCAATCACATTCAAACCATCACAATGCAGCAATCATGGCCATTTTTTTATGACGGATACAGCAACTGAAATACACCCTGTTTCTCCTTGCAGTGCATGCAATAAACTATTCTTTCTATTCTGGTCTGAAGGCAGCATCCATGCTCCACATGCAAATCTTTTTGCTGTAAGTGCAATGGACAGTCAACTTCATGACACATATGGAGTGTTTTAAAACACTAGGGTCATACTTGTTTATCTTGTCATTGAGATCACTTGTAATGTAGAGGAGGATTATATTTTAAATCAATGTGCAGTGTTACAGATTAATGAGTTCCGTTTATTAAATATCTCCTTAAAAGTAATTAGTGTCCTCAAATTAGGTGTTAAAAAAAATCCTTCTACCTTCTAAGGGTAAACAGTCGCTTAATTTAATGAGGTGTGTTTAAGATGAAAGAATACATTGCACTGGAAAGCAACATACTGGGATCAAAGCAACCATTGTCAATGAGAAAGCATGTCTCAGAAAATTATTTCTAAACTGCTAGGAGTAAAGCAGTTCTAGACTTTGCCTTTCCAGTGAGAAATATCTCCATTAACTAAAGAGGTTAAAAAAAATCTCTGTAATGATTGCATGCAACCATCTTTCACTAATGTTCAAAGAGGAGAAAGCCTACAACAGATAATTTTCTGGGACAGAGTTTCTCAGGTTCCTGTGCTATAGCCTTAGTTGTAGTGGGGCTAGCTCTATAGAGCACATTAGTCTCAAACACACAGTAATTTGCCTGCATGTGTCCTCTGAGGGCTGGGATTAAAGGAATTCATCATCACTGTCTGGCTCCTAAAACATATTTTGCATTCCACAATTGCTTCCACATTTAAGTTCTTCCAGGGTCAGATGCCAGCTGACAATTTGAAGAATTTAAATAGGGTCAGGAAACTGCAAGTCAGGCCAGTAAGGCCATGAAAGACTTCAACAGAAGAGATAGTACCATAATGATTTCATAGTACACCAGTGACATGCAACAGCAGGTCACACTTGAATGACAGTTTCGGACACAGATGTGCCAGAAGATGAGGAAGATAGGAAAGGCAGAACAAAGAGAAGATAAAACCTGGGGAAGAGAGGTCTTGCTTAACTTGTCTTATTCTATGTAAACTTCTTATGAAGAATTGCCACCTCTTTACTACTTCCAGGAGGAAATGGAAGGAAATGGGAGAACACTAGAAAGGCAGCAGGAGTAAGAGCTGTGTTCTCAGGATCTGAAATGACACCTACACAAAGGCCCTGGCCACACACTATTGCATTCCCTCATAAGCATCTTCCTTGTTTTATAGCAGGAGCTCTATTTTATTCTGCATATCTCAGGGCATGATGGAAAAGTCCTAAGGCAAATCCCCCTGGTTGTTACTGTTTCTGCCAATCAAGTTTCTAGTTTTGAGAAGGATCATTGATCCATCTCCATGATTGAGGACCTAAACTGAAAGTATTGCTTGCTCAGCCAAACCCTCAAAACAAAAGGGTTTTCCCTTTCAAACAGTTGTCACTTGGGTTTATCTTGCCCATCTATGAATTTCTCTAGAAAACTGGCACTTTCAGGCACAACAGGCCCTAATGTTCATTGTGACCAAGCAATGTCCTCTGAGCAGCTTCTAAAAGTTTTGTTTTGTCAAAAAGAGATGGGCCGTGGGCTCTTTGTGAATGAGGGGTTTCTCCTTTGTCATAGTTTGGAGTAAAATGTCCTGGACAATCCTAGAGATCAAATGTATATTTTAGCATCCTAATCCGAACATGCCTTATTAGTACACTACTCATCTTTGGGCTATTTTATAGGCAGCACTCCCTCAGCTAAATCATATTTTATGGGTCTCACTCTCTGTATGAATAGGTAAGTCTTTTATATGTACGATTGTACTCTTCCACATCACAGTTTAGTAGTGGAGTGCAATCCAACACAAGAATGCCATGTATGGACATGTTCAGTGTCCCATGCCTATAATATCACTGTCAGGAGACAGAGGAATGTATATCTCTATGAGGTTGGGACTAGCCTGATCTACAGAGCAACTTTGTCATGCACCAATGATATACCTTGAAAGAAGTTGTCTCCCTGGAAACAGGATGTATCCCTGAAGTATGAAAGGACTTTGGGAGAGACACTCGCTTAGCCTAGTGGCAAGAGGTAGGGCATAGTCCCTACTGCAAATGACTTGACATATTTTAGACTCCTCCTGGAAGGCAACACCCTACCTGTGGAGTGGAAACAGGAATGGGACATGGGACTGGAGCCAAATTGGGAGGCATGGGAGGGAGGGAATGGGAACTGTGATCAATATGTAAAATAAGAAAAAAATAATAAATATGTAAAAATCAAAGAAAAAAGCTATATCAAAAAATCAAAAATAAATAAATATAAGTATGTACTCAAATAAAGAAAATGCCTTTTACAGGATACACACAAATAACTAAACATGAATCTTGTACCTACACATTAAATGTTTACTGCAGAATTTGTAGAAGACACTGGAGAAATTAGGCCTCTCCAAGTTTGGCTACTTGCCTTCCTATGTAGCAAAAGAACTCTGATGCTGACTATCAATGTCTTTCTACACAAAGCTCTCTGATGGAAATGAAATGCTTTCCACTGTGTGAAATATTCATACTCCAACACCCGGGTATAGGGAGTTGCTAGGACTATATTTTATGTTTCAGAACACTGAATGTGGCCAAAATTTCCCACCAAGCAACCTAGAGGGCCTGCCACACCAATTCCCAGGTCTCCTTATCCCATCCTCCCCATCTGAGGATAGCATCCCCTCACTCACCATGTTGTGGCTTCTGTGATCATTCATGGTCCACTCACAATTTTCTACAATAGCACTCCCAGAACAGAAATCAATACACTGGCACTTGTTCTGCTTAAAACGAAGCCTGAAGCAAGAGTAAAAGCCTACAGTGTGTTTACAGGAAGTATCCTGCAATGCCTGTGACTGGCAGGTTGGCCTGGTTTTGCTGACTGGATGTTTAAGCTTGAACAACAAGAGCACTTTCTCAAGGGTTCCTTGGCTCTGGCTTCTACTCAAGACCCAGACCTTGTAGTCACCTACAGAGACACAAATCTCAATGACACTTACTCCTTTCTAAAACAGACAACCCCATTTTCTTCCAACAGTGTGTGAGATCATGCTCTCCTCTTCCACACAATGTGCAGATGTTGCAGATACAATTACACAATGCAGACTGGAATGATTAAATTATTCAATAGAGGGAAGTTGCCCAAATTATTAAAAACTTGAGAGATTTTAGGGCATATGGCACAGAAGATGTTTTTTCTGTGGTTTCTTGCTAAGGTCAGAGGAACTGGGTATACATTTTATCTAGTAGTCACAGACACTTCAGACAACCATGAAAGAAGGGGAAGGAGCCATATCACAAAGAAAATGCTATATCTTTCTCCTGTTAAATGCTTGGATGATAGCTCTAATGCATTTGGGAGTTTTATTCCTGAAACTCTTGACAAAAGAATAATAATAAAAAACTGTTGTCTTCATGGTAATTTGAGAGAATTGGTCTGGGAAGATCACATCTACAAGCATTGTGATGACCAACACAGCTTCCTCAGGGTACAGTTGAGAAAATAACTGCATTATCCAATGATCTCTTCTTGAACAGGACTGTGTTCAGGTTTCTAAATCAGTGGAGCCATCATCCAGGCTTGAGATTGGAGAAAGAATTAATTTGTTGTTTGTGATCTGGTTCCTGTTTCTTTTCTTTTTTCTTTTTAACTTGTCTGCAGCCCCAGTGACAACCATGAAATAAGTGGTTTCAGTTCATCTTACCTCAGTGGGAAACTACAGAACATGCATCTCTTTTTCTGTGCTGAAATCTCTCGCTAGTAGTAATGACATGGAATAATCACATCATGTGATTGTGTAGTACCCTGTGCAAGCTGGCTAGCAACCTTGTTTTCAGGAGAAAGGAGTCAGTGCAGAAAGGGAGCAGATGATAAACATCTGCAGCAAATCAGCAGGATACAAGATAAACTCAAAAAATTCAGTAGCCCTACATTATTCAGACAACAAAGAGACAGAGAAAGAAACCAGAGAAATGTCTCACTTTAAAATAGCCACAAGCAACATAACATATCTTGAGGTAATGCTTACCAAACAAGTGAAAGACCTATATGTTAAGAAGTTTGTGCCTCTAAACAAATAAATTACAGAATATACCAGAAAATGGAAAGGTCTCCCAGTTTATTGGATAGGAAGGATAAAAATAATAAAAATGACAATCTTGCAAAAAAAAAATCTAGAAATTGAATTCAATCCCTATTGAAATCCCACCACAATTCTTCATGGACCTTGAAAGGATAATAATCAACATTAAATTAAAAAACAAAAGACCAGACCTGATATAGCCAAAACAGCCCTGTAAAATAAAAGAACTTCAGGAGGCATCACCATCAGTGACATTAAGCTCTAGTACAGAGCTATATGCCTGAAAACAGCCTGGAATTGGCACAAAAAAAGAAAGTCAGACCAATGGAATCAAACTGTAAATCCTGATACAAACCCACACACCTATAAACACCTGACTTTAAACCAAATGGCTAAAAGAATACAATGGGGCAAGGAAAGCTTCTTCAACAAATGGTGCTGGCACAATTGGATGAGGGTGTAAAAGACTGCAGATAGACCCATGTTTATCCCCATACACAAAACTCTAATCCAAATAGATCACAGACCTCAACATCAATCCACCCAAACTGAACATCTTAGAAAAGAAACTAGGAGGTACCCTTGAAGAAATTGGTATATGAGACCACTTCCAGAACATAACTCCAGGAGCACAGATACCGAGATCAACAATTAAATAAACAAGATTTCACTTCAGGCATGCACCTCTGAGTAAGATTCAGTGATAAGAAAAAGGAAAAAGAAAAACAGAAAAGAAAAGATTCATCTACACTAGGGATGTCTGAGGAAATCAGAAAAAGAGACTACAGGTAATGTTAAAAGATACAGAGGTTCAAAGAAATGTAGTAAATTGGTCAGAGGAAGATATAAACATTTTTGCTGTCCAATGCAAACAGCTCTCAGCTCAAAATTTATCTCTGAGCACTTGTCACTATATTCAGATTATCAGAAAATCAGATGCCCTTTTAATGTAGATGACACTAATACTGTTTTATGTCTAAAGCTGTTAAAAATTGAAACTAGTTAAACTGTTACAATTGGTAACACTGGTAATTAACATAAATTTAACAGTCACCAATGTCATAATGGGTTTAAAGACAGAAAGGGTGCTTAAATTTGATATTACAAAACGAAATTACACGATATTTAATTGTTTTATAAGACAGTTTCTAAATGTTTAAATTCAGAAAGTTACATTGTATTTGTACTTCTATTACATTCTTAATGTTTGTAGTTAAAGCAAAGGGCTAAAATTTAAGATCACAGCCATACAGTGCATATACTAAACAAAAGTTGAGATGCTCATTTTTTATGTTACAGAAGGCAATCCGCCCTTGCATTTGCTAAATTTGGAAGCGTAAGTTATTTAGATTAACTGAGTCACACAGTTGTTTTATGTTTCCCTAAAAGGAGTTTCAAATTAAAATCAGTATTTTTAAAGCTAAAACTGACAATGTAAAGTTCTACTTTTATAAAAGCTGGTAACCTATTATAAAATGTTAAGAAACACAAGTTACCAGCCATCCTTATAGATTAACTGTTGGTTATAGTCAAACTAAGTATTAATGATTAATAATAGGAATAAACATCACTCTGTCTCCTATACATGTTTTAAATAATTAAGGTTAAAACAAGTAACTGAAAGCCAAGTTGTCTATTCAGATCTAAGTGTAAATGTGAAGGACTTTTCACCAGACGTAATGTACCTGTGACCAATCTGTACGTGGATCTCTCTTGACAGAAGAAAAATATACAAGCTTCTAACCAAAATCTATCGGTTTTCCTAGGACTCAAAGGCATAAGTACATTCCTGCTGTTTTACAGATACACAATATCTACTTTTACAAAACATAGATTTTGGTACAGATTGGTGATGATAATATATCTAAAATATATTTATACAACACAGTTTATACAGGCTTCAGAGGAACAAATGTCATAAAGCTTGGATCCACTTCTTACCAGTCAAAAGGACTGCAGACAAATACTACTTTCCTGAGGATGGAATTTTCTCCCTGTACTTGCTGTCCTTCTTGATCAATACAGAGTTCCTATATATATATATATATATATATATATATATATATATATATATATATATGTTCCCAAGTTATAACATGTCTTAGCAAATTTATGCTTCTATCAGATGAGCATCAGTTACTGACTACATCCCGCTCCCTGCTCCTAAATACTGGTCTGGACTTAGTGTCATAGCTGTTGTGAATCTTTAACAGGGTCTATAAACTAATGCCTCTGAATAATGTTCCATTTCGTGAATCCCCCCCTTTTTTTTTTTTTTTTTTTTTTTTTTTTTTTGGTCTAGCATTTTACACTTCTCAAGACCAAGAAAAACTGCCAAAGTAAGCAGGAAGTAGTACAAGAAAGATTACATTTCACATTTTCCCTTGTTGAGATAATATATACATAGGGGACAAGATGACTAACCTTCAGGCCAAAAATCACCAGAAGACTTTTGCCTATTGGAGGCCCAAAAATTGGGCCTCTCATGTCCATAGCAAAGAGGGAATGTGATGGAAAAATTAATAACCAAAATGTATAAAATTAGGGCTTATTGGAACAATAAAAAGAACAAGAATTTCTGACAGTAGATAAATCCCTGATTAGAGTACAGAGCCCACAACCTGTTCTCAGGATAAGTAAAAACAAAGAAAACCGCCCAACCTTTCAGGTGTGCTTATCGATCTTGCATAAACAAATGAAAGCTACTATTAACTTAGATCCATGATGACCTTGTAAATTAAATTTGTACTCTATGAACTGCCTGTATTTTGGAAACGTTGTCTACTGAAACTAATGGTCTCAAGCCTCCCTGTCTGTTTATCCTTTTAAAAACACTTCACTATTTTAGGCCACTACCTTACATTTACGATAGAGTGAAGTCCCAGCAGGCTTGATTTTTAGCAATACAAACCTTTTCCTTTTGCAGTCATGAGTTACTTCCTTGGAGGTTGAAGAAACTGGTAGACATAGAAGTAACAAGCTGCTCAGGGAGGCTTTATAGGCAATAGAACTCCAAGTGACAGCTATTTGAAAATCAAAACACTATTGTGTGAGGGATATGCCTGTATTACTTCCTGCTTAATTTTTGCTGTGTTTTCTTAGCTGCAAGTAGGCTAAAATGCTAGACAATACCAACAATAGGAAGGGGGAATGCAGGAAATCGAAGACTTATCACAGGCATTGATTTGTAGGCAATGTTGAAGATTCACATCAGCTGCACTGGTTCACCATAAGTCCGGGGAGAACAATGTTGAGGAGCAGGCTTTAATCAGCAACTGATTCTCATCTGCCAGAAGCACAAATCAGATGAGATATGTTCAAAGTGGGAACAGACGTTAAAACATATATAGTTAATTGGAACTCTTAGCTCCTTACCTTTAGTGATCAAGAAGGACAGCAAGACGAGGGAGAAAAATTCCATCCTCAGAATAGCTGTACTTATCTGCAGTCCTTTTGAACTCTAAGAAGTAGATACAAGCTTTATGGTGTTTTATCCTCTAAAGCCTATATGAACTGTATTATATAAAAGGACATAAAAGTTTTAGATGTATTATCATTACCAATCTGTACCATATTGTAAAAATAGTTGATATTGGGAATCTGTAAAAGAGCAGGCATGTACTTATGCCTTTGAGACATATATGCATGCCGAACAGGTTATGCATATTTAATAAATAAATATTCAAAAATGACTTTTATGTCTTTAAAATTTTAAATCCTTATTTAGGAGCCATATTAAGGCTTCCCTAATACGGCTAAGCTGACAAAGTTATGTTTAGCCCAGCCAACACTACTTTCAGATCTGAGAAAGATATATTTAATTAACTGTTCAATATCCTTAAAAAAAAAATGACAGGGAACAGTCGACATACTCCCAGCCATAACCAATTTTCTATGGCATTGAGGGCAGAAGTTCTTCACAAAGTACATAATGTGAGAGGGTTTTGTTTTTTGTTGTTGTTGTTCTTTGTTTGTTTGTCTTTTCTCTGTGGAAGAGGGACATGGAATTTCTGACCTTATTTTATCTAGACCAAGGTGGTGCAAGCAATTTTTCAGTTCCCTGCAGCCTCTAAAAAGTCTAAGCTGGGTTTAACCTGACAAAAGACATTGTATTTGTGCATCTTGCACCCTGGTCAGTGTCATAACAATCCATGCTGCCCCATAATCTTCTTTAGAGGCCTAGGGTCATTGTTATTATCTGTGATTCTACGTCTGCTATTATTATAGCTTTTTAGTTAACATTTAAATGCCTTATTCAACAGATTTCTGTACTATTAGAAGTCTGTGTAGGTATATCTAAATAGACAACTTTGTTTCAGTTACTTGTTTTAACTTTAATTATTTAGAACATGTATAGGTGACAGAGTGACGTTTATCCCTGTTATTAATCATTAATATTTAGTTTGATTATAACCGAGAGTTAATTGATAAGGATGGCTAGTAACTTGTGTTTCTTCACATTTTATAACAGGTTAAACAGCTTTTATAAAATTAGAACTTTGTATTGTCAGGTTTGCCTTTAAAAATACTGATTTTAATTTGAAACTCCTTTTAGGGAAACATGAACCATCTATTTGACTCAATTTATCTAAATAGCTTATGCTTGCCTAATTTAACAAAACAAAAACACATTGCCTTTTTATCATAAAAAATGAGCATCTCAACTTTTGGGTAGTATATAGAGCTTATGGCTGGGACCTTCAATTTTAGACCTTTGATTTAAGTACAGACATTAACAATATAATAAAAGCAACAACATCCTGTAACCTTATAAATTTGAACATTTAAATCTGTTTTTAAAAACAATTACACATCCTGTAATGTCTTTTTGTAATATCAAAAATAAAGCACCTTTTATATCTTTAAACCCATTATGACCTGGGTGACTGTTAAATTTATGTTAATTTCTAATGTTACTAATTGTATCCTTTTAACTAGTTTGACTTTTTAAAGCTTTAGCCAAAAACAGTATATTAATATCATCTACATTAAAAGGACTACTGATTGTCTCATCATCTGAATTTAATGGCCAGAGCTCAGAGATAAGTTTTGATTTGAGGGCTGTTAGCATTAGACCCCAAAAATGTTTAAACCATTATTGTTTTAGATTTATTCTTGAAATAAAACTTAGGTTTATTACAGGAATCACACAGGTAGAAGTTTTTTTTTTTCCAGTCCATTAACATTTGTAAGATTTAAAGGAATTATTCTATGATCTATCCTATCTTCGTGAGTATAAAGTCCTATATGTAACTTTCATCCCAACCAAGGAATACGATAACCTTAACTATCAGTCTTCATCTCCTTCAAAGAACACATAAGGATAATATATAAACTCTAGAATTGAAAGTGACAACTCGCCTGGTCAGATCTGATGTTCTTCTGTAATGTTCTATCTTCAGCCTACAGGCCATAGTTTGTGTCTGGCAGACTTCTCAGCAAAGCAAGAAATATAAAAATGTCCTACCTGTATTGGCAGTTTGTAAGTAAGTTTTCTCCACATCCTTCAGACTGTCTAGCAGACTCTTCCATGAAGAAGGAACCATATAGAAATGACCATCTTGTATCAGCAGTCACTTTCCTGTGGGTCCTGCATGTCCAGTTCATACAGCATAAATCCAAACAGTCCAGGCAAGAACAATATTTTGCCCAAATGGCTGGTCGTGCCATATTGGAGACAAACTCTAGAACTTTTCAACAATACATACAAATTGTCTTTAGAGAAATAAATGGAACTTTTAAGCAATTAACCTGGTATGGTCCAAATTTTAACACATATTACTAAACTTAAATTCATATTTATAGATATGAGAGCCCACAGTAGTTTACATCTTCCTCCAAACTTATTAAGAACTTTCTTTGAACCTCTATATCGTTTTACATTACCTTTAGTCTCTTTCTCTGATTTTCTCACACATCCTTAACATTGACAACTCTCTCCTTTTCTACTTTTAATTTTTCCTCTTATCAATGACTCTTATTCAGAGGTTTTGTGGCTGAAGTGAATATCTTATTTATTTATTTAAATCATTAGTGTACCTTCTTACTGTCGTGCCTTACCCTGAGCATCTGTGCACTCTTAACTCTTGGCTCGTTTTTCTGCATATGTGGGGTACATCAGCTCTCCTTTATTGATGCTTAATATGGATAAGGAGGCTGAATCGATGTTTATTCAGGGAGAAATAACTTGCAATATAGAAATAGGAATACTAGCCATTCCTGGTCCCAAGGATGCCTCCAGAAGTACTCCTGTCCCTGTGCTGCAAGCAATAGAGCTTTTGAGCCCCCTCTTCAAACTTAGTTCCCCCAGGTAACTCCTGCTCTGTCTCCACCCCCAATTGGCATGGTCTAGGCCACAGGTGCAAGAAAAGTGAAGATCTCACCAAAATCCCCATTTTAGTCTAAAGAAAATATTTAGGCATGACACAAAAAGTATATACAACAAAGTGAATAACAAGTGTGTTCTAAGAAAAGGAAAATTGAGGACATATAAACTTAAGACCTAACTATCCAGTACTAGGATGAAGTCAAAACAGGGATTACAATAGTGTTGTCCAAAGCTGGAACCCTTAAGTCTACTAAGAAATATCTGACTAGGAAGGGAGAATAATACATGTGATAATTTAATATTGAACCTCATCAAAGACCTGAGAAGGACAATAACAATACTAGGGTAGGCAGGAAGTGTGGGTGGACAACTTCAAAAGGTGCAGCAATGACAGAAACACCTACCTGGATAGTCATGATCGCACCTCAAATTTGGTATAGACAGTTTTTGCTAAGGCCTAGAGTACCTGACAGACCACAACAAAAGCAAGGAGGTAAAAAGGCTGTCTTACCCTGACTTGGCAGGGTTCAGCAGTCTTCTAAGGCCTGAAATCTACTCAGCATTCTTTCTTTGAATATCTGGTCTTGAACCACAAGCCTTTCTAGAGACTTCATTGAATCAGTAAGTCTCTTGCTTTCTCCAACTGCAAATGATTCCCTATTTTTAATATTCTCATTCTTAGATATTATCTGAATGGCACGTAAACAGCCTTCCAGAAACAATATTCTATCTGATAGCTTTCCATTATCCTCAGACATGGAACGGATTCTGCTCGTCTTTCCATGGGATGTTCCAGTTTTTTAACCTTATTAGCAGCTTCGTTCACCCTGGAATGAGCTGTTTCTGCCAGCATGTTAATGCAGTGCACTGTTTCTGTTTTGGATATTGAAGCATTTGACATAGAACAAATTCTGTTTTCTAGTTGGTCATTTATATGTTCCATGTTTTGTATTCTAGAATCTCTAATACTCTGAATCTTTTTCCTCATCAGGTTGATACCCATTGCGTTTACAAAAAAAAATGCAAATGTATATATTGGTTAAGCCATGATTTTCTTCTGTTAAAATTCCTTCTATATATGAAGTAAAGGAATTTCTAAAGTCTTGCATCATGAGATTATCCATCCTAGGTTTGGAACAATTGATCCATATATTATATCATCTTAAATTGCGAAGAATATTGCATTTACCTTAGGTGTAATTCTGCTGTCCTCGAACTTTGATAGTTTTAGTTGTTGAACTCAGCTTGTGGTGGTAATGCCTGTAGGTTTCCCACAAAATCACATCCAGCAGCAGATAATCCTTCTGACCTTCGTCCCTGAAGAATAGCTCTTAACAAACTAAGGCAAGCACAATTTTGTTAAACAGATAAGAGAAAGGGGCCTTGTGCAAATTTCGGGGACCCCAGGGCTAACAGGTGTTGCCTCTTAATGGCGCCTTTGGGCCGCAGGAAACACACCAGCGGGGCAGGTGCCATGTGCACCACAGCTGCAAATGCAAAATGGGGAATTGGCAAAAGATGAGAAGCAGTGTGAGCTTTCTCAGGTCTGCGGTGGGGGTAAAGTTGTTGGGCAGAGGCAAATGTCCCACAATCTGTGGTATTGCCACCTGGTTAGGCAAGGAACCCTGCCCATTCAGGGATGGTGTGGGAAGCCGAGCAGCGTCTGCTGCCTTGGTGAAAACCAGGTCTGGTAAAAATCCAGATTCTGCTTCTGACACCAGATATTGATGTTCGATAAGGATCAGGAGAAAAAATGGGCTGAATAGATGTTTATTCAGGGAAAATAACTTACAACATAGACAGATGAACTCCAGCAGGTTCTTGGTCCCAGGAAGCTGTTCCTGTGCTTCAGGCAAGAGACTTCTTTCTCCTCAGTATCCTCCACAAAATTAGTTCCCCCGGGTCACATCCGGCCCTGTCTCCACCCACAATGGTCGTGGTCTATGCCACAGGGAGGGAGAAGGTGATTATCTCACTACAAATACTGAATGCTCCATTTAATTCATATGTCAAACTTTAGTCAACCAATTGTGGGGCAATGGCAGAGGTGTTCTATTAATATGTATAAAGAGCAAATAGGAATCGCTTCCCCAAATACTAAAGATATTCCATAACTACACATATTATCTGGTTTAAGGAATGGCACACATTCCCTGTCTGAAGAGTGTGTATAAGCCTGTATGGTCCCAAATATATTGCTTTAAGATAGGAGATATTCACCAAAAAGGCCAAGACCACCTATGGTAGGAAAAATAATATCTTAGGGACAATAGTTGTTATTTGAGGTCTCTATACCCATGTTAAGTTGTAATATATTCCCATATAGTATTTCAGATGGGACAGGAAGTCAGAATGTGTTCCAGACCTGTCAAAGCCACTCAAGGAAGCATTATGTGGAATTAGATGATGAGATGCATCTTTAACTACTTGGTGGCAGTGCAAATGTTTAACATCAGAACTAAGGAGGCTGTCAGTAATCAAAAATTAAATACATTAATAAAACAACACATAAGGAAGAATCAAATTCACCTTAATATGAGTTGCACCATCTGGTGGTATCCTGCATGTATAAAGGGTATTGAAGGAGGGGGCTCTCCTGTTTCTGCTTGCCCTAGCTATGGCTTCCAAGTTTATTACTTTACTAGCTTTAGAGCTTTCTTCTATGGACTTTAACAGTATAATGATGAACAGGTGAGACATGAACCCTGGTGAATTAAACAACTGCTGTAGTCTTCAGACTCCCATTGTTAGGCAGCCATTTTTTAACTACCTGGACCACAGCCTATGAGACATTATAATAAATCCATGTATTACATGTATGGAGAGATTCATCCTACCATCACTGTTCATGCAGAGAACCTCGAATTATGCAGTTAGTTTTTTGCTTTCTTTTGATTTTAACCTGGTACTGAACATGAGTTGACTAACAATATGGCTCATAAATACTAACGTCCTAGTTTCATTCCTTTCCAAGTATTCAACTCTCTAGAAAGACTACTGATTTCATTACTGTTCATTTTCCAAGCATTTGCTCCGAGTTTCAAGGCTAAAACGCCTACGTTCTTAGAGCCATCTACCAGCTTTCGAGGAGGAGAAAGAGCTACTACCTTCTTTGTCATCTGCATCCTGCTTCTCTTTCCTGATTTTAAGTGCCTGTGACAACCAGGTAAATAGCAAATTCAGTTCACCTGAACTCAATGTTAAGTTATGTAACAGTCATCTCTTTTTGTATCCCAATATGTCTCTGTAGGAGTTTGGCTGCAAATCATGTCAAAGGAGAAACTCCTGATTTACAAACAGCCCCTAGGCCCATCCTCATATCATAAAAGAAGTCATTCTCAAGCTGATAAAGGGGGAATTACTGGAATGGTCTGCCAGATGGTCCAGTTGTCTTCTAGAGAAAATCATATTTTGGCCAGGTGGGCAAGATGAGCCCAGAGGATAACTGTTTGAAAAGGTAAACACTGTTGTGTTGAGGGGTTTACTGAGCAAGCAAGATATCTGTTTAGGTACTGACTCAAAAAGAAGGAACATAGCTTCTTCTCAAACCCACTAATGAGCTTAGCCGTATCAGCCTAGACTTAGACCCTCAGGTATTGAGAATGAAATAGATCCCCTCCTTTAACATAATGAAGATGCTTAGGAGAGAATTCAATTGTCTGAATCCATGGCCTTTGTGGTGGGTTTGCTTCATATCCTGTGAACACTTATTCCCACCACATGGTGCTGGGGTTATCATTCCCAAGTGTGCTGTGGGTTTAATCACTAAAGTTCCCCAGATGCACTGTGTTCTCCTCATGATGCAATGCTTGAGTAGTCTCCTCTTGAGCTGGTCACAATGAAAGAAAGCTCCTACTGAATTTCTAAAAGTCTCCCATTTCTTCCATCTCCCCCTGAAAGGATGGAACAGGAAGCTATTCCTCATAAGAAGCTTACTTAGGATATGACATAGGTTAAGCAAGACCTCACTTCTCCAGGTTTTATCTTTTCTTTGTTCTGCCTTTCCTCTTTTCCTTATCTTCTGGCACCTCTACTCCAAGCCCTTTCAGTGAAGTGTGAACCTCTGTTTCATGTTACTCATGTACTATTAAATAATTATGGTACTAAGTTTTCTGTTGAATACTTTAATTGACCACCTGGCATTACTTTCTGTTTCTTATTACTATTTAAATTCTTCAAAGTGTCAGTTGTAATAAGACCCTGAAAAACTTAAAAATGGAAGTATCTTTGTAATTCTCAAGTCTGTTTTAGGATCCAGGTTGCAGTGGTGCTTGCATTTAACACCAGTACTCAGGAGACACAGGCAGGCAGATTTCTGTGAGTTTGAGACCAGTGTCATAAACAGAGCTGGTCTCACTACAACTAAGGCTATTGCCCAAAAATCCCTGTCTCAATCTCAGCCAGCCAATTTGTTTTATGCTCTGTCCCCTTTGCCCATTAGCCAGAAAAGTATGCATGCTATCATTACAGAGATAGTCTTTATTCATCTCTTAAGTCTATGGAGTTATTTCTCACTGGAAAGGCAAATCTACAACAGCTGCACTTCCAGCTTTTTGGAATTAGTTTTCTGAGACAGGCTCACTCTTTTTGACATAGGAGTTTTTAATCCTAGTTTGTTGCTTTCAGGGTACTGTCTTTGCTGATCTCTTGATTATCCCTTCTTAAATAAGTGAATGTATTCCTTCAGTACCTGATTGTAGACCAAGCATCTTAAACACTTTATTTGTGGAAACCAATTATTTTTACAGAAATATTTAATAAACATGACTCATTAGTCTGTAACACTGCAATTTGATTTAAAATATAACCCACTCCAAAATCACAAATGATCTAAAAATACCAGAAGATGAAAAATTATGTCCTTAGTGTTTAAAAATTGTCCATTTACATCATGGAGTCGACCATGCATTGCACTTACAGGAAAAACAAAATCATGTGTAGCATGCTTTTTGTCTTCAGACTAGAGTAAATTGAACTGTTTTGTGTGTGTGTCTGTGTGTGTGTGTGTGTGTGTGTGTGTGTGTGTGTGTGTGTATTGCAAGGGGGAAAAAGGGTAGAAAGTCAGCTGCTTAAGTTACTATCATGAAAAGGGCCTTGCTTCAGGAAATATGATGGTTTGAGTGTGATTGGGCCAATGATGTCATAGGGAGTGGTACTATTAGATGGTGTGGCATTGCTGCTGTTAGGTTGGCATTTTGGGAAGAAGAGTTTAACTGGTTATGGGCTTTCAGGGCTTCCATGTGCTGGATATGAGCAAATGTGTAACTTGACGTCCTCTGGCCTGTGTATCAAGATAAAACTAGAATCACATTCTTCTTCGAATCATGTTTTCTCTTATGATGACAATGGACTGGACCTCTGATACTGTGGAGTCACTCCAATTAAGTGTCTTCTATATAAGATCTCTCTTGGATAGAATAGTGGTGAATATCTCATCCCTGCCTGTCACTGGTTAGACCAGGGTTGGATTCCCCTGACTGGGAGAGGATTACTCAGGAGGCAGAGGCAAGCAGGTCTCTATGAGTTCTAGACCAGACTGGTTCCAGGACAGACTCCAAAGCCACAGAAAAACTGTTTCTAAAAAAAAAAAAAAAAAAAAAAAAAAAAAAAAACAAGACTTGTGGAATTTGCTTGTGTTTATACACAGCAATAAAAAAATATTAACTAATGCATATTCAGTGATTTTTTTAATCCTCAGGGTGTATTAATTCATGTTACATGAATGAAGTCAGACTAGATTTGTGTGATCAAAATTTTGGAAGGTTATATTTAGCTGGTGCATGGCACACAGGGTTAGGTAATTGAAAATTGCATGGATCACATTTAATCGTGCTTGTACTACCCTGTGCCTGGAAGGAACTACTGCAAATCCTTCAGCATGAGGCTTTAGGTGTTCATTGAGAAGCAAATACAGATCATTTATTGACTGTTTACCAAACACTGTGGCTGGTATTGGGGACTGCAATTAAAGAGAGTAACATGAAAGAATTGAGTTCATTTAAGAGCTTTGATTTTGTTGTAGACACTGTGCAGAAAGAGGTGGGAGGCAGAAAGAACATGAGCAATTTCGTGCTTTCCATTGGTGGAAATTAGCATTGTGGAGCGTGTAATCAATTTTAGAAGAATTACAAAATGCCTGATTGGATATTTCTTGGTGATAATGGACAGCTGTTATCATGAAAAGAAATTGCAGGCTCTCTTGTAGGAGCTCCAATGTAAACCACTGCCACACAGTATGGGCAGTGTCTGGGATTCTGTGCAGGAACTCTATTGTACTTAAGACATTATCTTTCCTGATACAAGATGCAAGAGCCTTGATGGTGAATGTCTCCCATCTAAATAACAATAGATATGGGACCAGTCAGGTTTACACATACCCTTCAGGCAGGGAGTAAGTACAGCTATACAGTGCCTGAAGGCAGATAGTATGTGCAGTTATGGAGTGCATTTTATATGGGAAGCAATTACAACTAGCCATTTATACATATTAATAGAAGTCCTCTGGCATTGCCCTAACTTTGGTTAATGTCGTAAGTTTAGTGAATGAATAAAATGGAGCTTCATTTTTTTAAAGGACCACAAAATACCATCATACTTGCAGACATATCTTACAGGCTCCACAAAGTTGATGCCATATGGATCCTACTGAGTCTATGCCTTTAATAGTTTTAGAAAGCATTTCTTTGAAATACTCGTTTATGATGAAGACCAGCTAAGACATCTAGACTCATAAAACAAGCAACTACAGAATTCTTCAAATATACATTGTTAGGCAGACATTGTTAGAGTATGTGGCCCTCAGCTTCCGAGACAACCCAATAAATCCACTTTCAACAATCACAGTGGGCTGATTCTTCCATTCCTGCTCAGGTAGAGAACACTGAATAAAGCAGCTCTGTTTTCACCTGCCCAATGTTGAAGCTGTGCTGGCTCACTATAGTGCTCATAGAGGCATTCTTCCCAGGCACTTTCTCTCTGAATATTCAAGTTATCATGAAAATACTTTTTATTTTTTTTTCATTTCTCAAAAATGTCTCACTAATTTCAGGATTAAAACTCACAATGCAATGGAGCTATCACCCAGATGTCTGTCAGGGGAAAATATATCATCTTGTTTGTCATATGGTTTCATGATTTTTCTCATGGTTTCTGATGTGCCTATGGCAAGCAGGTGAAAATTACCCTCAGTTCTCCTAATCTCACCAAAGAAGCCATAGAACAAACATTTTATGTCCTAAAGCCTCTTTAATTTTTTTTAATATTCTGGACAGTCTCATCTACAGATAGAGTTCCAGGACAGCCAGTATTGAAAACCTGTTTTGAAAGTCAATAAAGTAAATAATAATAATAATAAATAAATTAATTGATGAGAAAAATCTACCACAAAATGACAGCAAGAGTAGTAGTAGTAGTAGTAGTAGTAGTAGTTAGAGTAGTAATCATAATAATCATCCTCCTCCTCATCATCATCATTATAATTATTAGGATTCTGAATTTGCCAGCCTGTTCTACAATGTGTGTTCCAAGACAGGAAGTCCTACACAGAGAAACCCTGTCATGAAAAACCAAAATAAATAAATAAATAAATAAATAAATAAACAATAAAAACATGCATGTTTCTCCTTTTTCTTTTAGCCCTCTAAAACCATTGAGGAATTTATTCTTGTCACCCCAAGCCCCATTAGCCAATCAGGGAATCTAGGCCCACAGGCCAATCTAAGGTTTTTCAGGAAACTTCCTGGAGCCATGCTGCAGGCTTGATTTTATAGCACAAGAAGCACAATTAGAATGCATGCTATGCTGTGAGTGCTGCTGTAGGAAACTGTGAGGAGCATGCATGGACAAGGAAGACATAGAATGGTAAGCAAGAGCATGCTATCCTAAGATGAAGGGGATGGTATTTGGCGTCAGAGAGACTGTGAGGTAAAAGACCTCAAGGACACGGAGTCTATCACTGAGAGGCCCTTGCCCCAAAAGGCGAGACCAGACCACTGAATGCAAGCACAAGAGGCAGTTTATTGAATACACAGGTACCTGAGGATGCCACAGTCCCTCGAGAGACTGAGAGTGCCTTGGTTAAAACATATGTAGTTTATATAGGGTTGGGGTGGCAAGAAGCAGGCTTAAGGAAGCAGAAGCATGTTTACAGGGATTTCATTAGTCCATCTACATAAAGCAATTGTGGTTAACCAAGGACAGAGTTGTTTATTCAGCTTTTGCACAAAGAATTCAGTTATGAATATCTCAGCATTCTAGTGGTCTTGAATAAAATGTTCCCAGGACCTTCTGTTCCCAGATACAATCCTGTTGACCTTGCTTTGGTCCAAGCTGCAGACCACAGATATCTGGTTGGCATCAGATGAGAGGATTATCTGGTTCCCTCCTGTACTATGCCATAACTTGACCTTGGCAAGTTGGCAAGAGCAGCTCAAACAGGCAATATGTATAGTGGGGGTGGTCTTTCATTCCCCCTTTTTCTGTTAACTGAATAAAACCCTTTATTCATGGTTCCTCAGTTTCCATTTATTTTAATTGCTGGTACTGCTGGGTAAAAATTAGGGCCTGAACAACTGACAAGCATTCCTTCATGGACTGTACTAGTCTATTCAAAATGCAGGGACCAAGGATGAGAATTAAAAGAAATAAAATAAGCAGTCCCTTGATGGTGGCTATCAGGGTACTGAACCCCTTAAACCATCCTTGTCGTTGAATTCTCCATGCTGGTTCAGGCGGGCCTGGTTCTGTGTCCGATGTTCTGGTTGTGCGGCCTTCACGTGGGACACATGTATCCAGTCAGCAATCCCGTCTACTTTCAAGGTGGTGTGAGTTGTCAGGAGCATAGTGTAGGGGCCCCTCCAGCAGGGCTCTAGATTGTTTTTTGATGTCTCTGGACCCAGATGAAGTCACCAATCTGGAAGGGAATGAGGTTGAGGGGTGCCTTTCACCCCTCTCAGTAGGCAGCTGCCAGAGGCTTCCAGACCTCTTGTTGGAGTAACTATCTGTAAGGCCCGGAGATGTGCCTGCATGGAGAGAGTATTTGCAAAATCAGAAATTTTGGCATCAAAAAACACAATAGCTGGTGGTGGGCTACCATATAAGATTTCAAAGGTAGTTAAGCCATGGGGGCCTGGGGCATTACTGGCCTGATAGAAAGCTAGTGTCAGGAGTTGTACTCAGTTTGTTGAGCCAGTTTCAAGCATTAAATTGGATAAAGCCACCTTAATGGTTCTATTCATTCTTTCTACGTGTTCTAAAGTCTGGGGTCTATATGTACAATGTAATTTCCAATTGATCTGCAGTTCTTCTGATCTGAACCAGAAGCCATAGAACAAACACCTTTATTTCCTAAAGTCTCTTTAATTTTTTAATATTCTGGGCAGCCTGATCTACAGATAGAGTTCCAGGACAGCCAGTATTGAAAATCTGTTTTTGGAAAATCAATAAAGAAAAAAAAAATTAATTAATGAGAAATATCTACTACAAAATGACAAGAGTAGTAGTAGTTATAGTTGTAAGCATAATCATCCTCCTCAGTCCTCCTCATCATCATCATAAAAATAATTAAGATTTTGAATTATCCAGCCTGGTTTATAAAGTGTGTCCCAAGACAGGAATTACTACACAGCCAAACCCTGTCTTGAAAAACCAAAATAAATAAATAAATAAATAAATAAATAAATAAATAAATAAGAAAATATAAAAGAAAGAAATGCATGTTTCTGCTTTGGCTTTAAGAACACTCTAACCATTGAGGAATTACTCTTGTCAACCAAGACTCACTAGCCAATCAGGGGAATCTGGGCCCACAGGCCAATCTAAGGTTTTACAGGAAATTTTTGGAGCCATGCTGCAGGTTTGATTTTATAGCACAGCAGGCACCATTGGATTGGTTGTTCTGCTGTGAGTGCTATTGTAGGAACTGTGAGGAGCATAGAAGGGCAAGGAAGACATAGAATGGTAAGCAAGGGAATGCTATCCTAAGATGAACAGGATGGTATTTAGAGGCAGAGAATCAGAGGCAGTGGACTCCTGAGACTGTTTGGAAATCTGACTCATTCAAATTTCCATGAGATCCCATGTAGTCCTAGAAGTTATGCAGATCAGGGTGCAGAATGTGATTACTTTAATTTTGGGGCTTAATAAGTGGAATGCATTTCAATAAGGGAGCTTTGTGTGTAAACGTTTTTGTAGTCAACACCAACATGCTTTTCCTGAATATGGAAGGGGAAGTATCATTACATGGAGGGGCACAGTTTGCCCAGTGCATTCAAGATGTTCTTAACTTCACATCTAACATTTCAGTATAAGATGAATTAGGAGTTAATTTTATACATACTGTAGATGTGTCATTCTTTTTATTTCTTTATATATTTATATTTATTTATATTGTAACTTTAAAAATCCCATAAAAAGATCTTATTTTACTTATAGATCCCAGCTCCCTCTCCCTCCCACCCTCTCATAACTCCCACAGGCCCCTCCCCCATCATATCCTCATCCACTCCCTAGGAAGATCAGCCTACCAAGAGGCATCATCACAATCTGCCCTTTGTGTTAG